>NC_047657.1:14923431-15155945 GCF_902201215.1 Prunus dulcis | reverse complement strand
ATGTTCTGGACGACTTGGGATTGATTTTGAGAGTGTTACTAGGCTGGATTGTTCTTGGCCTTTTATAGAAGCAATTAATTCCCCAACAACTTCTTAATGTTCGTAAGAGGTGAATCACATCTGATGGTTCTTATGATAATCACTTTTGAATGCAGATTTTTTCAATTAAAAAAAAAAGTGAATCTTGTTGATTTCTTTGGAGCAAATCACTTTTGAATGGCTTTAAAAGAAATCAAGAAAACTAAACCATTTAAGGAAGAGCAGCCTTAAAATAGCTAGCAGCAACACGATGCATATTCGTGGAAGTAAATCGCATTATGAAAGCTTATCTCTATCCTGTGAGCTATTAGTGTCATCATTTGATTTGTCTGTTAATGTCTACTTATTACATCATTTGTCGCGCTAATGGGATAAGAAAAAATGTGGTTCCTCTGCCATCATTCCCTGATTATCTTGCTATAACTTTTCATGCTCAACAGGGCGTAATGACAATGGATACTCTGATTCTGTTTTCGTCAATTGCAGTGGGTTCTTCACAACTGGGGAGATGATGAGTGCATCCGTATCCTTAAGAAGTGCAGGGAAGCTATTCTGGAGAATAAAGGGAAGGTGATAATCGTAGAAGCGGTTATGGATGAAAAAGATGAGAGAGGACATCAAACTAACAAATGTGAGATTGATGCTAGACATGGTGATGATGGCCCATACAAACACAGGAAAAGAAAGGACCTTGAAGGAATGGGGATATGTTCTTAGGGAAGCTGGCTTTAGTCAACACACTATCACACCTATTCATGCTGTCCAATCCGTTATTCTGGCTTTTCCTCAAATTTAGAGAACAAAAAGTTATGGGTGTGGATTTGTTTTTACAAATTAGAACTGTTTGATTGTATTGTTTAAGTTACCTTTTGGTCTTTATCTGTTGCATCATTGTCAAAATTGTTCAGTTAATAAGCCTACTGCTCTTGCAGTTTGTAATCTTCAGATGGTTGGCAATAAAATCTGAGCAAATGCATTGTGGCTGCTATCTATCTTCCTATCCCAATACTAGTAGGCATGTTTTTGAGCAACACATGCTTTGATTTTTAAGGTATGCATATATGTGATTCACAGCCCTCCAATGTCTTTCTTTCCATTAGTTTGTCTTTCAATGTCCTTACGACTTATGAGACAGAGCCAATGGATGGAAGCTAAGCAAAATCAGATAGAGTTTTCTGCAGAATAATGTATCATCTGTATTGATTCAATTCAATTCATATAGCTCAATAGTTGTTCCTCCGTTTTGTGTGTAGATAAAGGTTGTATGTGTTGATTGAGAGTGTGAATCTCTCATCGGAGAATAAAAGCCTTGTCAAATGGTATAAAAGATTTTGGGTCAATTGATTTCGGGTTGGATGCTCACATTCTAATACATATATATTAGAAGAGTATCAAAACATGATTGGAAAGACAAAAATAAGAAACAAACAAAAATTATGCTCACAGCAAAAACACAAGATTCTTATGATAATGCCACTAGCTACAGCTAAACAATGCATGCTTACCATGCTTACCATGTTTTGTATACAAGACAAAATCCTTCCAGCCAATAAGGCAAAAGATGTCTACCAATACATGAAAATACATTTAAAATTGAGTGGCTGAATCTAGGAAAAATCCCAACGAAAATGAAACATTACCTAAACTGTTCAACACATGTTCTGCATGTAACCATACTCCAATCTCTTCCTGCAAATTATATATATTGTTACCTTAGAGTCTATGACACACACAGAAAGAGATGGAAGATAAACAAAGAGAGTTAGGAGGAAAAGAGAAAGAAGAAGAACATGCCAAAGTGGAAATCTGGAAATATGTGTTCGGGTTTGTCGAAATCGCAGTGGTAAAATGTGCCATTGAGCTTGGAATAGCTGAAGCAATTGAAAGCCATGGCAGTCCCATGACACTCCTAGAGCTATCATCTGCTCTAAGATGTGATCCTTCTCCCCTTTACCGCATCATGAGGGTCCTAGTCCACCTCAAAATATTCAAAGAAAAACCAGCAACCCAATTAGGCCCCAAAGTTTATACACAAACACCTCTGTCCAAACGGCTATTGAAATCTGGACAAAACAGCATGGCTGCTTTAATTTTGCTAGAGAGTAGCCCGGTAATGCTGGCACCGTGGCATGGCCTAAGTGCTCGAATTCAAGGCAATATTAGAAATCCAGTGTTTGAGGAAGTACATGGTGAGGACCTATGGAGCTTTGGCGCAGCCAATCCTGATCACAACAAGCTTTTCAATGAAGCAATGGCTTGTGATGCAAGGGTGCATGTGCCTGCAGTGATTGAAAGTTGTTTAGAGGTGTTCAAAGGGATTGAGACAATCGTAGATGTGGGCGGGGGTGATGGGAGTACTATGCGCTTGTTGGTTGAGGCATGTCCTTGGATTCAAGGCATCAACTTTGATCTTCCTCATGTTGTGTCTGTTGCTCAGGAGTGTGACCGCATTGAGAATGTTGGAGGTGACATGTTTGATTGTGTTCCAAAGGCTGATGCTGTAATTATTAAGGTTAGTATATATATGTATTATATGTATATAGTTAAAAGAAATCAAGAAAAATCAACCATTAAGAGCCGCCTTAAAATAGCTAGCAGCAACCGGTTTATATTTGGGAGATTCAATATTATACCCAATATAAGGGCTAAAATTATAAAAAGACTCATATATGAACTTTAAAAACACACCTAAAGCTCATTTACAACATAACAAAGAGTCTTTTAATTTCTTATAAATTACAAAACTGTCATCGATTTCTTAAAACAAGCCTAACCCTAAAACCTCATATATATAAAAACTCAAAATACTCAATAGGACATCAAAGTAATTTGATAATTAAAATTAAATTAAATAGAGTCAGCTGTCTTTTTTTTTGGTTTGTTTATCGAAATTAAATGGTGTAGGGTTTTTTTTTACACAATAATAAAACTTACAGCTTAATGATTTAAGTATTGAGGTGAACAAAGAGAAGTACGGGGTTTAAATAGAAAATCTCTATCTATATCATTAGTGCTAAGAATTGATATATAACTAAACAGAGAGCTTCCATTGAGGGATCCCTCAATATAAGGGGACTGTATGACTAAATATCTCTTTATATTTTTCATTCATCCTGTGAGCTATTAGTTTCATCATTTGATTTGTCTGTTAATGTCTACTTATTACATCATTTGTCTGTGCTAATGGGATAAAAAAAATGTGGTTCCTCTGCCATCACTCCCTGATTATCTTGCTATAAGGTTTCTTGCTCAACAAGGCGTTATAACAATGGATACTCTAATTCTGTTTTCGTGAATTGCAGGGGGTTCTTCACGACTGGGGCGATGATGAGTGCATCCGTATCCTTAAGAAGTGCAGGGAAGCTATTCCGGAAGATAAAGGGAAGGTGATAATTGTAGAAGCGGTTATCGATGAAAAAGATGAGAAAGAGGACATCAAACTAACAAATGTGAGATTGATGCTAGACATGGTGATGATGGCCCATACAAACACAGGAAAAGAAAGGACCTTGAAGGAATGGGGATATGTTCTTGGGGAAGCTGGCTTTAGCCGACACACTATCACACCTATTCATGCTGTCCCATCCGTTATTCAGGCTTTTCCTTAAATTTAGAGAACAAAAAGTTATGGGTGTGGATTTGCTTTTGCAAATTAGTACTGTTCCATCGTATTGTTTAAGTTACCTTTTGGTCTTTACCTGTTGCATCATTGTCAAAATTGTTCAGTTAATAAGCCTACTGCTCTTGCAGTTTGTAATCTTTAGATGGTTGGCAATAAAATCTGAGCAAATGCATTGTGGCTGCTATATATCTTTCAATCCCAATACTAGCAGGCATGTTTTTGAGCAACACATGCTTTGATTTTTAAGGTATACATATATGTGATTCACAGCACTCCAATGTCTTTCTTTCCATTAGTTTGTCTTTCAGTGTCCTTATGACTTACGAGACAGAGCCAATGGATGGAAGCTAAGCAAAATCAGATAGAGTTTTCTGCAGAATACTGTATCATCTGTATTAACTCGATTGAACTCATTACAAGAGCACAGTATATTATACAGCCCAGTAGAGGCTTAGCTCTCTGCTAACAATTTAACAAACTGTTACCTTTCTAACTAACTAAAGCATCTGATATAGCATCAATGGTATGGCATAATCAGGACCATTCATATACTGCTAATAATAGAGTTGCTTAGATCATGCTGTTCTAATACTTGTTGCCCTCCACACAAGTGAATGAAATATTAATGGAAGGTCTAGCAATGCATGGCAAACATCCTGTAAAAGCAGAACCCGATCGGCAGGGTATTAAAACAGGATTGAAGAAACAAAAGAAAAAGAAAAAAAAAAAGAGTTACTCTCAAAGCAAAACATGTTTAATGAATTCTACTCAAGTTTCACTGATATCTGAGTTCATGGCTATCTTTGTTTCGCTATGATTTGAATAAAGCGTAGTCAATGATCTGGAAAAAGTAAAAGTTGTCTGAAATGGAAGAATTTCGTATACACATGACATGTTTTTTCCGTATCTTAATTATAGACAAAGTCATGATCTTTGTAAATAATAGACAAAGTCTTCCTTTCTTATTTTACTACATTACCCCCAAAAACATCTGCCTCAACAAAGTCACACATGTATCCTACATAAGTATTTGATGTTGCAGCTAGAAAATAATGTACCTAGCTAAATATTAATTTATACTATAATACAATATTGAATGAGTTAGACGTTCCTGCAAGCATCTTTCCATAATTTCTAGTACAATTCGATTAGAAAAATCTTTATCCCTCAGCCTTCGTTCGTGGCACCCTCTAGCTGTTTGTAACAATCCCACATCGGCTTCACCAAGGAAGCATGGAAGTGAATGGCCCTATAAAAGGAGAAAGAAGAGAAGAGAAGAAGCATACCTTTCTCGGCCTTTTGGCTAAGATCAAGTGTAGTATCTGTTCTTATCAGTTTAATATCTGATACGTGGACCAATGGTCCACACGATATTAAATTAATTTCTTTTGGGGGAGGGTCCGCCACAGTAGCTTGCTATTGGGGCTCTCACGTGTCGCCCAAGCGTTGCACTATTGCATGGGCCTGGCGCACCCCACCAAATCTAGTTCAAAGGTGTCATCTTAATTTCAAAGCCTACTACTGTTCTGTATTTTGTAACACTGGAGAAACCACCCTAAGAAATCAAGCTGTGTTTCTGTTGTACACACCCTGAATTAGGATGTGTCAATTAAACTTAACCAAGGAGTAAATTTAATTTGGAAAGCTGAAGTTTGGGGCCTTTTCTTTGGTTGCAGCTTGAGATTGACAAAGGTATTAGGAACCTTGTGATTGAAATGGATACCGCTGCAGCTGTTCTCCTTATCCAAAACAGATTGGTAACTGCTCAGTCCTCCATGTTTACAGAGAGAAGAATGGGGTGGCTGATTGTATAGCTAACTTGAGCTATAACTTCGATTTGGCCCTATGTGCGTTTGATTATGCTCCTGTGTGTAGTGTTTCAAAACTTTAGGACGATTTGTTGGCTGTTCTTAAGACTCGGATGGTTTGTTTAAATCACTCTGAGTAGTTTGCTTTCATTCACCCGAAAAAAGACACTAACGAGGAGATCGGAATCCTTGCAATACTGTGATTAAAATATGTGAATCACTTTCCATTTGTAACAATTGAATTCCCATTGACCATGTATGAACTTGATTTATTATTTTCTTATATGCTATTTCTAAATGATATGATTTTCATATCGCACTGCTAATTACGTAGAGGCATTATTGAAGGAAATGAATAGGAGTGTTTTTTGTTGAGATAATAGATGTGAATTCCAGGAAGCCATTTGTGAAGGAAAGAGATGTGCAATATTAGGCAGGTAGGGTTTCCGTGAAAGAAGTTGTTCTCACAACTTGCCAAATGAATTTAGTTTCCAGGATCCACCTTATCATCAATGCACAGTGCACAGAGGATATTTTGAACAGTTGTATGCTTTTGTATTTGCCTGATAATGCAAAGGTAAAAATCAGAAAAGCATGAGTATGAACTGAGTGGATATCAGTAGGCCACATCCTGATAATCTCTTGAAAATAAGTTTTCAAATCTGATTTTTTCAATAAATAAGTGATTCTTGTTGATTTTGTTGATGCGAAAAAGTGGCTTGACACGTGGTTCGCCCAACTTAGTGATATTATGTCTTCGGAAGGGAGTTAGTCTTCGGAAGATCAAGTTCCTGCAAAAGGACACGTTCGGTAAGACCTTGGGGTACCGGCCGAAGGCTCTCCGATGCTTAAGTAAGTACGAATTTAGTAAATATCAATTTACAGATCAAGCGGTAGCGTACCGTATTGGTTTCTCCTCCTTTCCTTTTGGGGATAGGGGTCTCCTTATATAGGCCTTGGGAGGCGTGCACTGTGCTCATATTTCCGATGTGGGACTGTAGAAGCAGATTGTGAGCATGACACGTGTCCAGGTGCAAAAGAGTCAAATTGTATGGCTTCGGTAGGGCACATGCCGAAGGGTTTATTGTGATAAATATCGATTCAGTCCACGTGTTTGGCAGTCACAGGTCGATTATTTCCGGTATAAACAGTAGTCCCCCAAGTTCTCTTCCGAAGGTCCTTCAGAAGGGAATTTGGTTCTCCCTGGCAGTTCGGAGGTACCCTGCCGTTCGGTAAGCTCGTTTGGAAGAGACTCCCCTGAGACCCGAAGGGTCGTCGATGCTGAGAGGGGTGAGGGCAGAGACGCTTCGTTTTCCGCACCTGGCGTGCAGAGACGCTTCGTCTTCTGTACCTGGCGTGCAGCCCACATCGCCATCCACTGGGCGGCACGTGGCTAGCTAAGTGACGTCTGACGGCCGCATTTATGAGCCGTTTGGTTTCCCGAGGTGTACCATTGCAGCCATCTCCCTATAAATAGAGGCTGCTCCAGGCGTAAAGCTCACTTTGCATTTGAGAGTTGACGCGAGAGCTCTGTGTAGGCGATTTCCGAATAGAGTGAACGGCAATCCAGGCGATTTTTGCGGGAGTTCTCGGCGTTCAAGGAGATTTTTGAAACATCAATTCGACAGTCAGATTTCCCGCACTACTCAAGGTAAGGTACCGTTCGGTACTCTAAAAAATTTCTCTTTTATTTCTGTACGTCTTTTCGTGGCATAGCCTTGGCCCATCCTTAGTAGGACTCTCTTTCGGTGGTCTAGCGAGCTATAGGTAGTGACGTAGGCATCGGTAGGGTAGTTTATGACACGACCTTAGCCTTCCTTTTCTTTTTGTAGATGTCTGCTAGCGAGTCCTCCTTCGGCAGTAAGCCCAATGCGTTCGATGAGGAGTTGTCATCGGGCTAGGACACATCCAGTGGGGCTGCGAGCCTCGAGGCCGAAGGTGGAGAGGACACCGATGTTGAAATAATCGGTGAGGAGGTGAACTCCATTCCTACCTACGGCATCGGCAAGGGACTGATGACGGGGCAACCGCTTCCCTTAGCCGCGGTCTATAAAGACGGTACCCGATTCGGTACCTTTGAGCATCAGCCGGAGGCCTCGACCTCCGGTCGTGATGAGGTCGTTGCCGATCCTTCTCGGCCGAGGGTGACGATCATCCACCGAGAACGGTCTAGGATACCGGTGGGGGTACCGAAGAAGGCTCTGTTCGGGGTCGATTACTTGGAGCCCAACAAGATCACCGAGCAGGAGCTGGAGAAGATTAGGGCCGAATACCTCATCCTGAATTCGGTCAAGATGAGGATTTCGGGTCCCACTAAATCCCTCAGCGACCCAGGGGACGGTGAAGTCACTTTCTTCACCGACGTCCTTCTGCAAGGGGTGCGGTTGCCGTTGCAGCCTGCCGTGCAGAAGATACTTGCCCAGATTGGGTATGCCCCAGGCCAGTACAATCCCAACTTTTGGGTGGCCTTGATGGGGGTGATAGCTACTTTCGGGATTGCCGGGGAGGGGGAGCCCTCCTACGAGCAGTTCTCGTATCTGTACAGCGTCACCAAGTCGAAGAGTGCCGATCATGGTGGCTGGGTTCAGGCGAACTGCCTGAAGGCTTCCGAGCGGGGGCATTTCGTCAGCTCGGTGCCAACTTCCCAAAAGTCGTGGAGGAATCGGCTGGTGCTACTCTCCGGTGATTGGCAATCGCCATCGGGGGTATCCCCGCAGTTTCCGGTACCCACGACGTTCCAAATTACCGGTAGGTCTCCGAGTTACCGATCGGTAGCTGTCATTATTGTAATTCTTTTTTCTTATCTTATTTTTACTAATTTTCTCTTCGGACAGGCAAACTCAAGCAGCCGACCCCTACTCAGGGTGAGATTCGGCAGCTCGACAGAGTGAGGCTGAAGATTCCCGCTGCCGAGCGAGTTTACCCGCGCTTCCTCTTCACCGACAATCTCATCAGAGCCGGACTTGTCGACCCTGCCAAGAGTAAGTGTATTTGCGCTTTTCCCTTTCTCTTGCATTGTTCTTCTTGCCGACTAACCGAATTTTCTTGGTCAGTGACGGACGCCAGGAGAGCTGCCGAGGCTAAGAAGATGAATGAGTCCTCCAGGAGGCGCCTCATGATGGGCCTGGAGGGCAAGAAGAAGAGGAAGCAGCCCGAGGCACCTCTCGTTCGGCAACCGACGGATCCGAGGATGTAACCCTCGCTGAGCGCATGCGGCAGCTGGGCGCTGAGCCCGTCGCATGGCCAGCTGCCGATCCCCCTGAGCCGAGGCAGGCCGATGCCGAAGCCGCCGCCTCCAGAGCTGCTGGGAAATGGCCGGTTGCAGTGGACTTGGAAGCCTCGCCGGCTTCCAAGCGAAGCCGTCCGTCGGAGGCTTCGAGGGACGCCCTTGCGGTGGAGGACGAGGACGGACCTACCGAGGCCGTCACCATCGCCTGCCCTTTGAAGACAGTGCAGTTCGTCAACCATATGATCCTCGGCTCCCAAATGGAGTTGCCGGAGATTGACGTGCTGCCGAAGAAGCTCCTTCGGGAGCAGGCAGGACGTGCCTTCCGTGTTCAGGCTTCGGTAAGAATTTCTTTCTTCTTTCGTCCTCCATTTCTTTTTGTGCCAAGTGATGCTTGCCTCTGAACTTCTTTTTTGTGTGCAGGCGTCCATGGACATGTGGCTCTGCGTCAAGCGGGCTATCACTGCTGCCGAACAGGAGAAAAAGGCCTATGACGACGGCAGGGCCAAGGTGGCCGAAGTGGGCAAGGCACTCCAGGACCACGCCCAGCTGTTCAAGGAGAAAGAGGCTGCTGAACAGCATGCTCTCGCTTCGGAATCGAAGGCGGAGGAAATGCGGGTGGCCTTGGAGGCAGCGCAGGCGGCAGCGCGGGATGCCGAGGCCGCTTCGGAGGCGGTTCAAGACGCCCTGGAGGAGTCTGAGCGGACCAAGGCGGCGGAGATCGAGGCTGCCGTTCGGTCAGCTGTCCAGGGATACCGCTCATCTGAAGAGTTCACTACCCTTCTAGATGGGGAAGTGGGCTCGGAGATGGCGGATCTGATGTACCGATTCAAACGGTACAACCCTGGGCAAAAGCTGAACCTGAACTTCGCTGCCGATCCTCCTCCCCTTCCGGAGGGAATAACTGAGGAAATGATCGAGGATTACGAAGGGGAGGACGCCGCCGAGGGACCTGGTTCTGCCGAGGCCACTGCTGGGGACGAAGCCACTGCCTGAGAGCATTTTTATCTTTGCACTTGTAAAATTTGTTTTTATCTTTCAAGTTATTCTGAACACATTGATGCCGAGGGCATCTTTTAATTCAATTTTAAACTCTTTTTCCTTATCCAAGTGTGTTTTGAATATGTTATTATAACATACGCTAATTGCCGTAGGCTAATTACCGATCGAACATCACTTATTACCCTAGGCTAATAAGGACGCTATTGAATGTTTCAATCTGACAAGTCCCGATGGGATCTGAAGGGTAAAAACCTGGAAAAATCGTTTATTGCCGTAGGCTAATATAGATGCCGTAGGACATTAACACTTAACAGCCGTGGGCTAGTAGGACAATTTAAAGAGAGGCTGAAGTAATAGTGCCGAAGACATTCTATTAATTTCAGTTGCAGAACAAATACATTGTAAGTAGTTATAGTTCCGACCTGCCGTAGGCTAGGTCACTTGTAGTAGTATTTGAGATGTTCTACGTTCCAAGAATGGCCGAGGGCCTTGCCGTTGGAGTCTCTTAGTCGGTAGGTTCCCGAGCGAAGGATACCGATGATCTCATAGGGTCCTTCCCAGGAAGGTCCGAGGGTCCCTTCCGTGGCATCTTTGGTTGCCAGCGATACTTTGCGCATGACCCAGTCTCCGATTCGGAATGAGAGGTGTCTGACCCTAGAGTCGTAATACCGAGACACACGTTGTTTGTAGGCTTCATTCCGAAGGTTGGCATGTGCTCGGTGCTCTTCGAGTAGGTCAAGGCTTAGAGACATGGCTTCTTCGTTCGGCTTTGGTGCGAAGTTTTCTGTTCGGTAGGAAGGTTCGCCGATTTCTACAGGCACCACTGCTTCCGAACCAAAAGCCAAGGAAAAGGGTGTTTCTCCAGTGGATGTTCGGTAAGACGTCCGAATGGCCCATAGTGCTTCGGGAAGCTTCTCCAGCCAGGCTCCCTTAGCTTTGTCCAGCTGCCGTTTCAGTAGCTTCTTCACTATTTTGTTTATTGCTTCAACCTGACCGTTCGACTGGGGATGGGCTGGTGATGCGAAAAACAAGTTGATTTTCAGGCGGGTGCAAAATTGCCTGAAGAGTTCCGAATCGAATTGCCTGCCATTATCGGTAATGATTGCGTATGGGACATCGAATCGGCAACAAATGTGAGTCCAGACGAAATCCTCCATCTTTGCTGCCGTTATGGTTGCCAGAGGTTCGGCTTCCACCCATTTGGTGAAGTAGTCGACGGCAACCACTGCATATTTTACCTGCCCCTTGCCTTGCGGCATTGGACTGATCAGGTCTAGTCCTCATTGTGTGAAAGGCCAAGGGCTTACAATCGGTGTCAGAGGTTCGGCAGGGATATGCGGAACGTTACCGAAGCGCTGGCATTTATCACACCTTTTCACAAGTGAATTAGCGTCCTGATGCATGGTAGGCCAAAAATATCCCTGCCGAAAGGCTTTGTAGGCGAGGGACCGGGACCCGGAATGGTCGCCACACACACCGTTATGGATCTCCCGAAGGATGTAGTCATCCTGTTCTGCCGTAAGGCATTTGAGATATGGGGTGGTGTAGCCACGCTTGTAAAGCACATTGTTGATGACAGTGTACCTTGCTGATCGGTATCTAAGCTTCCGGGCCTGGGCCTTATCTTCAGGAAGGGTGCCGTTCGTCAGGTACAAGTAGATATGAGACATCCATGTATCCTCATACCGTACGGTACACGTTTCGGAGGCTACCGTACTCGGTTGGGCAAGAATCTCCACCGGTACCTTTCTTCCGACCTTGTCGTTTATCGCCGAAGCCAGGCGCGCCAGTGCATCGGCATGGCTGTTTTCGCCTCTGGGGATCTGTTTGATCTCGTATGCTTGGAACCTTCGGAGTAGCTGATGGGCGGTTGAAAGGTAGGCGTGCATGGAGGCATCCTTGGCGGCGAAGTCTGCCGTTACCTGGTTCACAATGAGCTGGGAGTCGCTGTGAATTCGGATTTGCTTTGCATTCATGCTCTTGGCTAACCGAAGGCCGGCCAAGAGGGCTTCATATTCCGCTTCATTGTTGGAGGTTCGGAAGTTGAATCGGAGGGCGTACTCGATCTTGAGTCCGTCCGGTGTTGTCAGTACCAAGCCCGCTCCGCATCCTTGTTGGTTTGCCGAGCCATCGACGTGCAAACCCTATATGGGAGTTGAGGTGTCAAAGCGTTCAGCGTCTAGCTCTTCCAGCAAGACGGTCTCGGTAACCGCTTCGGGCGTCGACTGTGCTGTTGATGGGGTAAGCTCGGAGATAAAATCGGCAACAGCCTGGCCCTTTTCGGCGGGCCTCAGAACGATCTGTATGTCGAATTCTTCGAGTTCGATCGCCCACTTGATCAATCGGCCAGAAATTTTCGATTTCTGGAGCACTTGCCGGAGCGGTTGGTTGGTTAGGACTTTGATTCCGTGCGCCTGGCAGTATGGCCGAAGTCTTCGTGCGGAGACGACAAGAGCTAGTGCCAGCTGCTCTAATGGGGGATACCGAAGTTCAGCACTCTGGAGTGCCTTACTGACATAAAAAATCGGTAGCTCGGCCTTTTCTGGTTTTCGAATCAATACCGAACTAACGGCAGTGCCAGATACCGAAAGGTATAGGTAGAGAATTTCTCCAGGCAGTGGTTTTGACAACAGGGGGCTTTGCTCATGTAGTTCTTTAAGTCTTGAAATGCCTTATCGCATTCGTTTGGCCCCTTTCAAGGCTTTAAAGAACGGTACACATTTATCGGTAGCCTTCGATATGAAGCGAGTTAAGGTGGCCACGCGTCCTGTAAGGCTTTGAATGTCCTTCGTCGTCTTCGGCCTCTCCATATCGATGATTGCTTTTATTTTTTCGGGATTCGCTTCGATCCCCCTTTGACTGATCATGAATCCGAGGAATTTCCCGGAAGATACACCGAAGGCGCATTTCTTCGGGTTCAGTCTCATCCGGTAGTCTTTCAGTATGCCGAACATGATTGATAAATTTTGCAGATGTTCTTCGGCAGTTCTGCTTTTTACCAACATGTCGTCAACGTAAACCTCCATGATGTTGCCGATGTATCCGGCGAAGATTTTGTTGACAAGCCTTTGATATGTTGCCCCCGCGTTCTTCAGACCGAACGGCATGACATTATAACAGTACAACCCTTTGTCCGTTATGAATGCGGTGTGTTCGCTATCGGGAGGGTGCATGAATATCTGATTGTAGCCGGAATAGGCATCCATAAAGCTCAGCAGTTCGTGGCCGGCAGTGGCGTTCACGAGCTGGTCTATCCGTGGTAACGGAAAGCTGTCCTTCGGGCAGGCCTTTTTGAGATCGGTATAGTCTTGGCACATTCGCCCCCCGCCGATGGTCTTTTTCACCATTACAGAATTTGCCAGCCATACCGGATACGTTGCCTCCCGGATGAAGCCGATGGTTTGAAGTTTATCGACCTCCGTACGCATTGCCTCGTACCGTTCGGCATCGTATGATCGGCGCTTCTGCCTTACGGGTTTATAAGCGGGGGAAATGCTGAGTTTATGGCTGATGACCTCTGGGGCTATGCCGGACATGTCCTCGTAAGACCATGCAAACACTTCCGAATGGTGTCGCAAGAAATTTATGAATTGCGTTCGGAGGTCAGCAGTGAGTCTTGTGCCGATCCTAATCTGACGATCGGGCCGTTCATCGTTCAAGGTTACCGTCTCTAATTCCTCGGCGGGCTGTGTGTGAGGGGTCGGGAATTCATCTCTTGGGTCGTCAATCGGTCCCACGCCGTTCGGTAACCCCTGCACATACATGGTCTCGTCGGGGAGTTTGAAAGAGGTTGCCTTGAGAGCCGTGGCATAGCAAGTCCGCGCACTCAACTGGTTTCCTCGGACTGCTCCCGTGCCGTTCGGGGTTGGGAATTTCATCAATAGCATGTGGGGCGAGAGATGCGCCTTAACCCTCGTAAGTGCCGTTCGGCCAACGATGACGTTGTACGCCGTCGGGCAGTCAACGATGAGGAACTGATCATATGTCGTCGTTTTTCTTGGCACCGTGCCAAATGTAATTGGCAGTTTAACGCTACCGACCGGTTGGACCAGGTCCCCAGAGAAGCTTAACAGAGGTGTCAACTGCCGGTTGACTTGGTTGTCATTTATTCCCATCTCTCTGAAAGCTTCGGCAAAGATCACTCTCACGGAGCTCCCGGTATCGATCAGAACTCGCCCTACATCGTAGTCGGCAATTTCAGCTCGGATGATCATCGGGTCGTCGTGGGGATAGAGGACTCCCTCTTCTTCCTCTTCGCAAAATGTGATCGGTTCCCAGTGAACTTTCGGTACTTCCTTGTGCCGATTCACCTCTATTCCGAATACCTGAGGGAACTGTGCGGCGCGCACGTACTGCTTCATCGAACGGTTGCTCATTCCCGCAACGGTAGGGCCACCGCTGATAGTGCTTATCATGTTTATCTGCCGAGTGGGGTTCGGCACCGGCGCCGGTGGCTGCCGGGCTATATACTGATCTAGTCTCCCCTCTCGGATCAACCGTTCCACGATCTTTCTCAGGCTTATACAATCTTCCGTATTGTGGCTGTTGTGCTGATGGTATCGGCAGAATTTACCGGTCTCCCGGTTGTCTTGCCGATTGGGTCTTCGAATATTCGGCTTGGGTATTATTTCTTGTTCGTTCATCAGAACGGCCTCATAAGTGGTATTCAGTAGGGTAAAGACCTCGCTGCCGTGGTCACGATTGGGTAGGGGTCCTCGGTTGTCGTTGCGACCATACCGCCCTTTTCCCTTCTTCAGCTGATCTCTTCGATCGGCACGGTTGTCTTTCCGCTTATGGTCTGTCGAATATGAGTCGACCCTCTCGTAGGACTGCGTCTTTGCCGGATAAGCGTTTGGCTCTGTATCCTCTCGGCGTGCCGAAACACTGGGTTTCGAGTTGAAGTACTCAGCTTTGGCGTGCACCGCTGCCTGCTTCATCAGCTCATCATATGTGCGCCAGTTGCTGCTGTGTACCAGGTATCAGAAATGCGAGGACCGAAGGCCACTCTTGAAGGCGCCGTAGGCTGCCCTATCATCTGTTTCCGGACACCTTGAGTATTCGTGACTGAAGCGCGCCGCATACTCTCTCAATGGCTCATCCTCTCTCTGCCGAATCGTATACAGATCATCGGCAGAGTAAAGACGATCCGTTTGGATCATGAAGTGATTGAGGAAAATTTGTTTCAGTTCGTCAAAAGAATCTACCGTTTCTGGCTCCAACCGGTAGAACCAGTTCAGGGCTGCTTCGGTAAGGGAAGATGGGAATAGTAGGCACTACCCTTCATCGCTCAGGCCCTTGCATCCAATGGCAGACTGAAATGAATGAAGGTGGGTTAAGGGGTCCTCGGTTCCAGTATAGAACGGTATACGCAGTTGCTGTACTTCCCTATCCTGCCGAGAACGCCGGATGCGTCTCGTGAATGGTACGGGCCGAAGCTTTCCCCATTCCGGTTCTTAGGAGCGAGCTTTGTCGTTTTTCATTTTCTGGACTTTCTGAAAAAGGGGTCGGACAACAGGGTCTCGGCTTGGTATTTCCTCGGAACCATAGTCTTCCAAGCGTCTTCGCGGGCTCACTGAATTATCCCCCGAGTATCGAGGTGTTTTTGAACGGTAGGTGGAAGTTTGCGTCCTGGAAAGGATGTACTCGGATGCCGACTCCTCTGCGGAGTCTAGTCCTCGGACCCTCCGAATAGGCGACTTGTTTCCTAAGGCGTTCCTCCGGGATTCCCTTAATCGAGCGTTAATCCTGATCGGAGACCTCTGTCTCTCTGCCTCCCGATCATTAAGCCGGTGTCGGCAATCGGAGTAGACCTTCTTCGGGACGTGTGGTTGATCCCGGGGTGTCGGCACCACCAACTGTTTGGAAGGCGCGGGCGTTGCCCTCGCTACCTTTCCGTGTTTCCTCTTCCCATGAGGGGTTTGCAAGCTCTCGGAAGAGTGAGTTGTCTGGATGTTCTGTGTGTGCTGCTGGTGCAGCAGCTGCTGGGTTTCGTCCACTTTGGACGACAGAAGGTGGTTGTGCTCCTGAAGCCTAGCCATGTCCTTCCGCAGGGACGCGATTTGGACTACTAGCTCGGCTTCGGCTGTTGTTTGGGTCGAGGGGGCGTTTTCGAAAGGAGTGCATGGGGGTAGCGCTGGGCTAGCTCCAGTTTGCCTTCCGAACGGCACCCCTTCCTCTGATAGGAAAGTGGGTACTGAGGTGGTCCCCATGTGTCTAGGGGATAGTGGGTTGATGGTTTTTGTTTCGTTTCCCACAGACGGCGCCAAACTGTTGATGCGAAAAAGTGGTTTGACACGTGGCTCGCCCAACTTAGTGATATTATGTCTTCGGAAGGGAGTTAGTCTTCGGAAGATCAAGTTCCTGCAAAAGGACACGTTCGGTAAGACCTTGGGATACCGGTGTGGTACCGGCCGAAGGCTCTCCGATGCTTAAGTAAGTACGGATTTAGTAAATATCAGTTTACAGATCAAGCGGTAGCGTACCGTTGGTTTCTCCTCCCTTCCTTTTGGGGATAGGGGTCTCCTTATATAGGCCTTGGGAGGCGTGCACTATGCTCATATTTCCGATGCGGGACTGTAGAAGCGGATTGTGAGCATGACACGTGTCCAGGTGCAAAAGAGTCAAATTGTATGGCTTCGGTAGGGCACATGTCGAAGGATTTATTGTGATAAATATCGATTCAGTCCACGTGTTTGGCAGTCACAGGTCGATTATTTCCGGTATAAACAGATTTCTTAGCAGTAAATCACTTCTGAAACTGCAAAAGCAGCTGTTGCATTACAAAGGCACTACCGCTACTCCCTGCATTGGCCCCAGCTCTTACCTACTTCAAAATTGACTGTTCGTTAAATAGAATAGCCGAGCGGCTATACTCGGTCTTGTCTAGTATAGCCGATCGGCTATACTTATTTAGACAGGTGGCCGCCTATCCGCTAGTAGGGTTCTCTTTTTTTTTAATTTTTTTTTAAATTTTTAAAGTATAGCCATGCTATTATACCCTGTTTCCTTTTTCTTTTTTTCTTTTTTTTATAACAAAAACAGTATAGCCACGCGGCTATACTCGATTTTTAAAAATGTTTCTCTCCATTTTAAATTTTTATAAAAAAAAAAATAGTATAGCCAAGCGAAACCGTCTGTTGAAACTGGCAGCGAAACTCGAGTTTTCCGACCGGAAAAATTGGTGTTTCGGATTTGGGGCTTCGAGAGGAATCGATCGGGATTGGTCTTGGCCCTTGCCGTGGCCGGAGCTGTGAGAGAGAGAGAGAGAGAGAGAGAGAGAGAGAGAGAGAGAGAGAGAGGGTGAAAAATCTGATTTTTACTAACTCTTTTCGAAATATTTACAATTTTGCCACTGGAAGTATTTTGATCGCTATTTCTTCGTTACAACTCCGATTCTAGTCTACCGCGTGTCTATGGACTCATCTCAGTACAACCAACCCAAAAATACCAGTCACTGCCCCAAACTCTTTCCGAATAAGAAAATGACCAAACTACCCATATCCCTAGGGTAAATTCGTAAATTCACTTAAATAAATTAAATGGGTAATTAAATTTGGAGTCAGGGTGTTACATGTCATGTTTTAGTTATGTATTACATTGCTTGTGTTTGCAAAACTTGTCATGTGTTTAAGAAATTCTTCCATTTCAGACAACTTTTACTTTTTCCAGATCATCAACTATGCGTTATTCAAATCATAGCCGAAATATTCAGCTTGAAAGATAGCCATGAACTCAGATATCAGTGAAATTTGAGTAGAATTCATGACACATGTTTTGTTTTGAGAGTAACTTTTTTTTTTTTTTTGTTTCTTCAATCGTGTTTTAATACCCTTCTGATCGGGTTCTGCTTTTACAGGATGTTTTCCATGCATTGCTAGACCTTCCATTAATATTTCATTCTAACTTGTGTGGAGGGCTACAAGTATTAGAACAGCATGATCTAAGCAACTCTATTAATAGCAGTAAGTGAATGGTCCTGATTATGCCATATCATTGATTCTATATCAGATGCTTTGGTTAGTTTGAAGGTTAACAATTTGTTAAATTGTTAGCAGAGAGCTTAGCCTCTACTGAGCTATATAATATAATGTGTGTGTAGGAGAAATTTTCCCACGAGAATATTCGATTGGAAAGATTCCTCTTTCTTCTTCGCCACCTCTTTCTCCCTACAAAATATAACAAATAAGAGGACCACACCAGGGGGGTGTTGGCCAAAGGCCCTCCGATGCCTAAATTAGTTCAATTGAATCGTATATAAAACAATAGCTATCCTTTTAGACATACCTCAACCCTTGTGTGTGGCTATCCTTTTATAATGGTCTTGGAGGCTAGGGTTTCAGAAGAATAATTCCGTAGATGGAAGGGAATTATTCCTCCCCTATTTGGAATTGATTTGATTTATTAGGGTAAATCAAATCCCTAATTGTGGTAGGTATCAAATCAAATCCTAATTTAATTAGGTAACTCCTCATTTAATTGGGAATTGTGGTAGGAATCAAATCAATTCTCAACCTAATTAGGTAACGTTCCATTTAATTGGGTAATCCCCAATTAAATTGAGTAACTCCCAATTAGGTTGATTAATTCCCAATTAGGTCAAATAATCCCCAAATTGAATGAATTATTTGACCTAGGGTCTGATTTAATTCGGTTCCCACAATGTGCTCTTGTAATTAGTTCAATCGAGTCAATACAAATGATACGGTATTCTGCAGAAAACTCTACCTGCTTTTGCTTAGCTTCCATCCATTGGCTCTGTCTCGTAAGTGGCAAGGACATTGAAAGACAAACTAATGGAAAGAAAGACATTGGAGGGCTGTGAATCACATATATGCATACCTTAAAAATCAATTAGCACTTTTCATCACACAATGATACAATACAAGCTTCAAATAGCTCACGTAATAAGGGTGAGTGAGAAGCAACTGCAAAACAAATTAGAAAAAAAAAAGAAAAAAAAGAAAGGAGGGAAATATTAATAAAACCGAGTATATTTTAATAGAAAAAAAATGCTCAGGTGTGTGATCGCATTGAGAATGTTGGAGGTGACATGTTTGATTGTATTCCAAAGGCCGATGCTGTAATTATCAATTGTAAAAGAAGAAGTTGTAGTCCCACATGGATAGAGCAGAAAAGGCTGAGTTGCTGTAGTGGGATAAACGTGAGCGGAAGCCAATGATTGAAGTATCTTTGCGCTTGGGGCAATGACGCAGCTTATGAGGTTCTAACCGAGGCGCGTCTATTGCTGGTTGAAAACTATTTCCAAACCCCCTCTTGGGCCTTGGTTCAGCCATGTGCCCTTGAGAATTTCTGGAAGGGCTCTCTCTTCGGAGTAAGGCCCTATAAATATAGTCCCAAGATATTGAACATTTGATTGCCAAGTTTATTTCCCTCTTTCGAACCTGGGTTTTGGAGGCAAATTTCCCTCTTTCCATTGGTATTGGTCACCCTCAACATCCAAGAAGTTTGGATTCAGTCTCTTCCGCAAATGGCTATGTATGCTTTCAAGTTAGATCGTTATGGCATCAGTGTGACTCGGGGCTTTGTTTTGCAGTTTCTTTTTGCTAAAACGATAACAAATATCGCCTTAAATTCTTGTTCTACAATGAGAAAGTAGCAAACTATTTACATATCATAATCTTAAATCATTTTCTCACTCACCCTTATTACGTGAGCTAATGTCAAGCACTTATGAGGATTTAAATTTTGTGAATTTAAATGGACTGATAACTAAGCCACTCTTTGAAACTTGTATTGTATCATTGTGTGATGAAAAGTGCTAATTGGATTTGTTCGGCATTAATATTGGTGCTGATGGGTTCAAGTTTAGAAAATAGATGAAGAATTTGTATGACAAAGAATGAACACAAAGAAAATATTGTTTTCACTTGTGTTATTATATAGTATTAGTGTGATGAACTTGTTAAGCAAATTTGGAACGACAAATAGTTAGTACAGATACCAAGCTTGGCATACCTTTTTCCCAAATTGCAAGCAGCCTTTGCTTCTCTTATATGAGAATACAGTCCGTATAGACCAAATCAATTTTGCTCTCTGTTTGTGCGGGTCACACACTCACACAGGTACAGCCCTTACCCCTCAGCCTTCGTTCGTACACCTTTTAACTGTTTGTAACAATCCAACATCGGCTGGACCAAGGAAGGAAGTGAAAGGCCCTATAAGAAGAGAAACAAGAGAATATAAAAAGCATACCTTTCTCGGCCTTTTGGCTAAGATCAAGTGTAATATCTGTTCTTATCAGTTTAATATCTGATACGTGGACCAATGGTCCACACAATATTAAATTAATTTCTTTAGGGGGAGGGTCCACAACAGTAGCTTGCTATTGGGGCTCTCGCGCATCGCCCAAGCTTTGCACTACTGCATGGGCTTGGCGCACCTAGGGATGGCAACGGGTCGGGTAGGGCCCGGGTATGACAACACCATCTCCGTCCCCGCTCTCCATCCCCGCCCACGTCCCCGAACCCATCCCCGTTTAATAGGTTTCGGGAAATCCCCATCCCCTCCCCATTGGGGGACTATCCCCTATACCCGCCCCGAATCCCCAATTTTTTTTGCATAAAAAAAATATTTATCATACATTTTAACATTAAGTTTCATATTAAATTATCATTCAACACATCCAAATTAACGATAAAGCTCAACTCAACTATTCAAAATCATATCAATATGAAGTGCCATAGAAGATTAGGAATAATTAGGAGATGGAGGTTAACTTAGGGTTAAACATAAATATTATAATTATTTATTTATTTATTTAAGTATAAACATATATATTTTCGGGTCGGGTTCGGGGATGGGGATGCCAATACCATCCCCTCCCCATACCCGTCGGGTGTTTTTCAAATTTGGGGATCCCGATACCCGTTTAGTCCCAAAATCTCCCCTTGTTAGGATTGGGGACCCGCCCCTGCGGGGATTTTTGCCATCCCTAGGCGCACCCCACCAAATCTAGTTCAAACTTAAAATTTTACTCTCAATTGCAAGCCAGTCATTGTGTATTTTGTAACACTGGAGAAAACATCCTGAGAAAGAGAAAAATATCAAGCTTGTGAAGGGATAGCAAAATTGCTATCCCCGACCAACCATGCCATGTGTTTTTCGTGCTAGTTCATTAGATTCTTGTATGCAATTCTTTTTCTAAATGATTTGATTTTCATATCGTATAATTTTCACCGCTCATAGAGGCATTATTGAAGGAAATGAATACGTGTTTTTGTGGTTGAGATAATAGATGTGAATTCCAGGGAGCCGTTTATGGGAAAAACAAGATTCCCTGGCGTAAAGAAATGTGCAAAATGAATTTAGTTTCCAGGGTCCACTTTATCATCAACTTAAAGAGGAAATTTTGAACAGTTGTATGCTTTTATGTTTACCTACTAAATTAAATGTTCTCTCTTTTTTATTATTTTATAAATTCTCATGAGAAAAATATATATGTTCTGGACGACTTGGGATTGATTTTGAGAGTGTTACTAGGCTGGATTGTTCCTGGCCTTTTATAGAAGCAATTAATTCCCCAACAACTTCTTAATGTTCATAAGAGGTGAATCACATCTGATGGTTCTTATGATAATCACTTTTGAAAGCCAATTTTTTCAATAAAAAAAAAGTGAATATTGTTGATTTCTTAGGAGCAAATCACTTTTGAATGGCTTTAAAACTGCAAAAGCAGCGGCTACCTCCACTCCCTGCCTTGGTCCCAGCTCTGATCGCAAAATTGACTGTTCAATATTGAATGAGAATGACAGATTTCTAAATGTTAAGCACATTCAACTCCAATCTCTTCCTGCAAATTTTACATGCGGCTAAGAGCCTAGGACAAACACACACACACACAAAGATATGGAAGATAAACAAAGTAGAGAGTTAAGATTGGAACAGGAAGAAGAAGAAGAGCATGCCAAAGTGGATGTCTTGAAATATGTTTTTGGGTTCGTTGAAATCGCAGTGGTGAAATGCGCCATTGAGCTCGGGATAGCTGATACAATTGAAAGCCATGGAAGCCCCATGACACTCTTAGAGCTCTCATCTGCTCTAAGTTGTGATCCTTCTCCCCTTTACCGCATCATGAGGGTACTTTTCCACCTCAAAATATTCAAAGAGAAACCAGCAACCCAATTAGGCCCCAAAGTTTTTGCACAAACACCTTTGTCCAAATGGCTATTGAAATCTGGACAAAACAGCATGGCTGCTTTAATTTTGCTAGAGAGTAGCCCGGTAATGTTGGCACCGTGGCATGGCCTAACTGCTTGAATTCAAGGTATTAGCAATCCAGCATTTGAAGCAGTACATGGAGAGGATGTATGGAGCTATGCCGCAGCCAATCCTGATCACAGCAAGCTTATCAACAAAGCAATGGCTTGTGATGCAAGGGTGACTGTGCCTGCAGTGATTGAAAGTTGTTTAGAGGTGTTCAAAGGGATTGAGACAATTGCAGATGTGGGAGGGGGTGATGGGACTACTTTGCGCTTGTTGGTTGAGGCATGTCCTTGGATTCAAGGCATCAACTTTGATCTTCCTCATGTTGTGTCTGTTGCTCGGGAGTGTGACCGCATGAAGAATGTTGGAGGTGACATGTTTGATAGTGTTCCAAAGGCTGATGCTGTAATTATGAGGGTTAGCAAGAAAACTAAACCATTTAAGGAAGAGCAGCCTTAAAATAGCTAGCAGCAACACGTTTATATTTTTCATTCATCCTGTGAGCTATTAGTTTCATCATTTGATTTGTCTGTTAATGTCTACTTATTACATCATTTGTCTGCGCTAATGGGATAAGAAAAAATGTGGTTCCTCTGCCATCACTCCCTGATTATCTTGCAATAAGTTTTCTTGCTCAACAAGGCGTTATGACAATGGATACTCTGATTCTGTTTTCGTGAATTGCAGTGGGTTCTTCACGACTGGGGCGATGATGAGTGCATCCGTATCCTTAAGAAGTGCAGGGAAGCTATTCCGGAAGATAAAGGGAAGGTGATAATCGTAGAAGCGGTTATCGATGAAAAAGATGAGAAAGAGGACATCAAACTAACAAATGTGAGATTGATGCTAGACATGGTGATGATGGCCCATACAAACACAGGAAAAGAAAGGACCTTGAAGGAATGGGGATATGTTCTTGGGGAAGCTGGCTTTAGCCGACACTATCACACCTATTCATGCTGTCCCATCCGTTATTCAGGCTTTTCCTTAAATTCAGAAAACAAAAAGTTATGGGTGTGGATTTGCTTTTGCAAATTAGTACTGTTTGATTGTATTGTTTAAGTTACCTTTTGGTCTTTATCTGTTGCGTCATTGTCAAAATTGTTCAGTTAATAAGCCTACTGCTCTTGCAGTTTGTAATCTTTAAATGGTTGGCAATAAAATCTGAGCAAATGCATTGTGGCTGCTATATATCTTTCTATCCCAATACTAGTAGGCATGTTTTTGAGCAACACATGCTTTGATTTTTAAGGTATGCATATATGTGATTCACAGACCTCCAATGTCTTTCTTTCCATTAGTTTGTCTTTCAATGTCCTTACGACTTATGAGACAGAGCCAATGGATGGAAGCTAAGCAAAATCAGATAGAGTTTTCTGCAGAATAATGTATCATCTGTATTGATTCAATTCAATTCATATAGCTCAATAGTTGTTCCTCCGTTTTGTGTGTTGATTGAGAGTGTGAATCTCACATCGGAGAATAAAAGCCTTGTCAAATGGTACAAAAGATTTTGGGTCAATTGATTTTGGGTTGGATGCTCACATTCTAATACATATATATTAGAAGAGTATCAAAACATGATTGGAAAGACAAAAATAAGAAACAAACAAAAAATATGCTCACAGCAAAAACACAAGATTCTTATGATAATGCCACTAGCTACAGCTAAACAATGCATGCTTACCATGCTTACCATGTTTTGTATACAAGACAAAATCCTTCCAGCCAATAAGGCAAAAGATGTCTACCAATACATGAAAATACATTTAAAATTGAGTGGCTGAATCTAGGAAAAATCCCAACGAAAATGAAACATTACCTAAACTGTTCAACACATGTTCTGCATGTAACCATACTCCAATCTCTTCCTGCAAATTATATATATTGTTACCTTAGAGTCTATGACACACACAGAAAGAGATGGAAGATAAACAAAGAGAGTTAGGAGGAAAAGAGAAAGAAGAAGAACATGCCAAAGTGGAAATCTGGAAATATGTGTTCGGGTTTGTTGAAATCGCAGTGGTAAAATGTGCCATTGAGCTTGGAATAGCTGATGCAATTGAAAGCCATGGCAGCCCCATGACACTCCTAGAGCTATCATCTGCTCTAAGATGTGATCCTTCTCCCCTCTACCGCATCATGAGGGTCCTAGTCCACCTCAAAATATTCAAAGAAAAACCAGCAACCCAATTAGGCCCCAAAGTTTATGTACAAACACCTTTGTCCAAACGGCTATTGAAATCCGGAAAAAACAGCATGGCTGCCTTCATTTTGCTAGAGAGTAGCCCGGTAATGCTGGCACCATGGCATGGCCTCAGTGCCCGAATCCAAGGTGTTAACAACCCGGCATTCAAGGCAGTACATGGAGAGGATGTGTGGAGCTATGCCGCGGCCAATCCTAATCACAGCAAGCTCATCAATGAAGCAATGGCTTGTGATGCAAGGGTGGCTGTGCCTGCTGTGCTTGAAAGCTGCTTAGAGGTGTTCAAAGGGCTCGAGACAATTGTAGATGTGGGTGGGGGTGACGGGACTACTTTGCGCTTGTTGGTCGAGGCGTGCCCTTGGATTCGAGGCATCAATTTTGATCTTCCTCATGTTGTGTCTGTTGCTCAAGAGTGTGATCGCATTGAGAATGTTGGGGGTGACATGTTTGATTGTGTTCCAAAGGCTGATGCTGCAATTATCATGGTAATTAGTGTATATGTGATACTCCTACTTAATACTCAAGGAAACCTCACAATCCAAATATGAATATTGTTAGATCTAGGGAACATATCTTGTGACCTTTTTTTTTTGGGTCGAAATCTCATTCATTGCAAAAGAAAAACCAGACAGAGAGTCCAGCAAAAGCAAAGAAACAAAAATGATAGAACAATAAACTGTCACATGATGTGTCTTTTAACGTGTAGTTATTACATTGATTGTTATTCAAATCATAAGTTAATTGACACATCAACTGTCACATTATGTGATTTGCTAATGTAACTAAAAAAAGTGTGATTCCTCTAGAATTACTCCCCTTATTGTATTGCTAGAAGTTTTCTTGCTCAACAAGACACATTATGATAAATGGTCCGATTTGATTTCGTTTTTGTGAATTGCAGTGGGTTCTTCATGACTGGGGAGACGATGAGTGCATCCGTATCCTTAAGAAGTGCAGGGAAGCTATTCCGGAGGACAAAGGGAAGGTGATAATAGTAGAAGCTGTAATTGAAGAAGACAATGAAAAACAAGACAAGAAGCTAACAAATGTGAGATTGATGCTAGATATGGTGATGATGGCCCATACAAACACAGGCAAAGAAAGGACCATGAAAGAATGGGGATATGTTCTTGTTGAGGCTGGCTTTAGCCGACACACTATCACTCCCATTCATGTTGTCCAATCTCTTATCCAAGCTTTTCCTTAAATTTATCGAACAAAGTTAATTAAGGATGTGGATTGGTATTCCCAAATTTGTGTTTTATTGTATTGCTCAGCTCTTAAAATTGCAATAAAATGTGTGCAATGCGTTGTGGCTGCTATATCTTTGGTATAAGCATGTTTTTGGGGCAATAAAGTACTTTGGTTTTTGAAGATGTGCATACATGATGTGGCCTTCAAAGCATCCAAGTTCACAGCCCCCCAATGTCTTATTTGTATTTTATATTGGTTTTCAATTATCTGGGTCCACTTGTCATCTGTCCCGCAATTGGATACAATTGTAAAAGAAGAAGTTGTAGTCCCACATCGACGGAGCGGAAAAGGCTGAGTTGCTGTAGTGGGATAATAGCGAGCGGAAGCCAATGATTGAGGTATCTTTGCGCTTGGGGCAATGACGCAGCTTATGAGGTTCTAACCGAGGCGCGTCTATTGCTGGTTGAAAACTATTTCCAAACCCCCTCTTGGGCCTTGGTTCAGCCATGTGCCCTCGAGAATTTCTGGAAGGGCTCTCTCTTCGGAGTGGGGCCCTATTAATATAGTCCCAAGAATTTAGAATTATTACGAAAAAAAGTCAGATGCCTGTGGTTTTCTGGCTTATCTATTTTGTTCCAGTCAATTTAATATTTGAAGTCGTAATTTGATATTTGGAATCTATCTAATTCTGTCCAAAATACTGAGTGGTTTGCTCTTCGTGATAAGACGCCCATGCTTTCGATAGAGGTTGGAAGAAAATCATCATTGAAAAAGATTCCAAGTTAATCCCTGGTGTATCTCTTCTAATCGAAGACATTTGGCACCTCAGTTCACTTTGTGAGTCCCTGCAATTTCATCACATCTTTAGTGAAGTTGACTTCGGAATTGCTTGCGGGCCTAGGTCACAAGTTTTCCCCGTCTAGGTTGGAAATTTGGGTTGCCATTGTCTTTTTTAAATGCTTTCTTTTTTAACTTTTTGGGCATGCGTGCCCAAAATATTTTTGCTTTGTAATTTTATTTTCCACATAAAAAAAAAATACAGCCCCATATCATGTGATTAAATTGTCAAAATTTAAACTGCATAAATGAAAGTATAAATTTTATGAAACATGAATTTTTACCAATTATTAAATTCACCATTACGCAATTTATATTGTATTTACATATTCAATCCCCAATGTTTGAGTTCATGATTAATATTTTCAAATAAGTTTAATGAAGTTTTCGTATTTTATTGTCTGTTTAAACCAAATATTGTATACGAGGAGTGCTAAATGCTTGGCTTATCAAGTGAAAACGTGTTTGCAGCTAAGAACAAAATAACTTCCACATCAATCAGTGAAGTTGACCGACAAACCAACCCACAATGTTACGCAAGTAATTTTAAGATTCATATTGCTCACCTATATTGATTTAGTACTTTTTTTTCTGAGTCTTAAAATGATTCCGATAATAATTCAATCTAATCTGAATTTAATATTTTTGTATATGAAATTATATAAGTTTATTTTGATAATCTGAATATGATATGAATCTGATCTGTTTACAAGCTTATATATCATTCTACATAGCCTGTCATCCGTGAGTTTTACGTCTTCTTTAAGATGGCTTCTCACTATACAAGATTTGAAATGGAATTTGTTGCATCCTTTAAATCATGGCCCAAATTAGGTTGCCAGATTTTAAAGATTCGAAATGCTAATTGTGTCTTTCAACTCTGGTTCCACTTGTCATATGTCCAGTAATTGGATCATGGCTTGTTGCTGTCCCACATCGACGTAGTGAGAAAGGCTGAGTTGCTGTAGTATTATAAAAGCGAGCCAAATCGATTGGAAGAAGCATCTTTGCGCTTGGGGCAATGACGCAGCTTATGAGGTTCTAACCGAGGCGCGTCTATTGCTGGTTGAAAACTATTTCCAAACCCCCTCACTGGCCGCGGTTCAGCCGTGGCCTCTGAGAATTTCTGGAAGGGCTCCCTTTGGGGTAAAGCCCTACAATTCTTAGTTTAAAACTATTTATTTTTATCATCAAAAAACTTATAATTTAATTGTAATTTTTGTTCATGATTTTTAGTTAGAAATACCCGTACTTAAATATATTAAATTTTGTTGACTTATAATTATTCAAATTTTTTGGACTAAAATGGACATTAAATTTATGATTATACATAATAAGATCGTATTATTTATAATTATGTCTAGCAGTGAATATTATATGCTATACGATCAACAGAAAGTATGGAAATTTAAGAATAAGGCCAAAGAATAATCCCCAAAGATCTTCTTCTAAAATCTGGGTGGCCAAATCCGAACAGTCTCGAATCAAACCCCCAAGCCCCATGCCAAATCCAATCAGAGTCTCGAATCAAACCCCCAAGCCCCAATAGCGCCAGACATACCCCTTCTAGAGCCATCAACATTTAATTTAAACCAATCAGAAATAAGAGGTCCCCAGGACATAACCTGCTGCACCTTAATTTCCTGATTTTTAGTCGTACCAATAGCTTTGATCCACTCAAGAACTGCAGCAACAATTTGACATGGGTGCAAAGGTAAGGCTATCATCACCACTAAAAACATGTTGATTTCTCTATTTCCATAAGTACCAGCAAGTAAACACGAACACATCAATCCAAGGGAAACAACCATACCATTTGACTGGAGAACAAAGATTGCTCATAAGCCAAGGCTTAAAATCAGCCTTAGCTTTCAAGCAATCCCTTGGATTTGGTTTTAAAGCTTCAGTAAAACATCATATGTTCAACAAAACAGCACATTCAGTGCGTAGACGTGAGTTAGGCCAGTCAACTAAGATAATGAGCACATACTTTTGCACTCAAATTCGAGTCCTCCTCCCCATATATTAGATTAATTTATACTATCATTTATATAAATATAAAATAAGAAAACTACATTCATATCCAAATTTGATCTTTGTTCCAATGATAAAATTTCAAGGTTTTCTGTATAGCATGCAATGTTCAGAGGCCAGAGGGCATTGCTGAAGTTGTAGATTTGCTCAAACTGCTGCAATGAAGTTGATAACTTTGGTGGTCGCCAAATAACAGTAACAAATTTTCAATATATGGCACAGCATAGAAATTAACCCAATTGAATACCTTTCTGGCCTGCTAGATAAAGAACAAGGATAGCTGTGTCAAACTGCAATACAACCCATATTTCATAATTGTTCAAAGACTGAAAGAGCCTATTCTTGTCTAGGTGGATTTTAGTCTGTTTTAGTTTTGTCCCATATCGAAAAAACATAAGAGAGTTGGAATGCGACGCCTCTATAAAAAAAGTCGACCAGACCCATTGGAACATACTTACCTGGACGGGGTTTTTGGGTGCTCAAGAAGGCCCATGGCCTAGGTTAGTGACCTCCATTGCACATAGGAGGGGTGCTACCCTATGGTCTCCCCTAGTGGGAGAGCCAACGTCATAATTTGTGCCAGTGGGGGCCTGCGTTCGCGCGGCCCCTGTCCAAAACGTAGTACAAATTTCATGATCGAAAGATATGAAGCAAATTTCCACTGTGAATGAATTTAGCAGTGTAAATAAATGAATGAAAAATTCTCTTACACGAGCAACCAGTTTGGTTGATCACACAATTACAAAGCAAATTTGATTCTCTATTTCTGTTGCGTAATAATCTGTATATATTCTGAAAAGAAATAGTCAATTATAATCATCATCTTACAGAAAGGCCTAAAGCTTGTTCTGGAATCACCAAAACGAACAGAAAAGAAAAGGGAGCTGCAAAGCCACTAAACAAGTAGCCAATTTGTGCATATCTCTAATTGCAAAAAACAGTCGGAATAAATGAAAGAAAGAAAACAGAATATTCAATTGTCAACTTATATGTAAACCTCCAAATCAATCTAATTATTCTGTCACTGAAGTTTCTTCCCGCCCTTGGAAGTTTTCTCCAAACATGTGAAAACTGGAGAAAATCTGTGGTCGCGGATGAGCGAAACTAAAACATACGTGTTTGCAGCTAAGAACAAGATGCTTGCCATCCAGAGTTGAAGAAAAACATTCCGTCCCTTGAACTCAAGCAAATAACCCCACATCAACCAATGAAGTTGACCAGCCACCCACAATGTCATGCATGATAGGCCTTTCCATTTGAGCTTCATCTTGCTCCAAGCGAGTACCAGAGGCAAGAGACAAAAGAACCACACAAAGTATTGTGCCGTCATTACCTGTTAACAATGGGCAGAAGTAATTAGGAGCAGAATTTTGTTAGAAACATTATGTTCAAAAGTACAGCATTGAAGCAGAGTTTTTCAATGAGAATAACCACTAGGAATCCGACATCGGATGCTACATGGAGCAGAGCCCAATTACACTGTTGAATCAGATATGTAACTAATTCACTAAGCCAGCAATTATAGAAGAAAAAATAGTAATAAAGAGAAAAACCTTGTTGAATGCCACAAATGCTACTGTCTGCACTAAGCAGCAGAATGGAAGGTCTTGCGCAAAACTCAAAACAAGCACAACCTGGACTATCAACTGAGGCAAAAATGAGACAAGCTTCTCCAATATCGAGAGTTTACGGTTGTACTGAAGGTAGATGTGATAAAAATAAATGGAGAAATTATGCCTTGGATCAGTACGGGTAAGATGATACAGCAGTGCCTCATACAAGAACTCCCACCCATATAGATGATAGAATAAACCAGTGAAAAGGAAGAATACGGCTGCAGATATAAAGGAGAAAACTATCCTTTCTCGTGTTAATGCACTTTTCAAAAGAAACCACGGACAAAGAAGCTGAGCAAGTCTTGTAACAGATCTGTTTTGAGGTGATTCTTGCCGAGGATCCCAAAATTGTAGGCTAGGCTTCTGACCAGATTGCAACACATGCGGATCAAGAATCACAAGGATAGGGAGTGCATAGATAATGGGGTAGATTCTGAAGTGGACAACAAGCCCGTACCAAAATGCAGCTTGTAACACACGTCCTGTTATGAGAGAAAAATTTCCATATGGAGTTAGACAGTTGTGGGGGAAAGCATAACAATCATTTCCTAAATAAATAGTTTGAGTACCATACTTAGTGGAATGCTATGCCTACTTGGTTTTTCCCAGAAAGATCGTACTCACTAAATGCAAAGCAATAATTTTTAATAGGATGAAGATGAGGAATATTGAGATCATAAATGTTATTATCCAAAAAAGACACTGCTATGGTTGTAGATGTCTAACATGGTCGCCCCATGAGAGAACAAACTGAGAGAAGGTCAGACAATCATTACAGAAATCCAAGAGAATGCTAGTTCGATACATAATGCAACCAATAACTCTCACTGAATAGAAATAAATATAAAAGAACCTCAAACAATCCTATAGTCCTTCACTTTTGATTATCTGTGCTAAGATTTATACAAGTATTCCATAATTCCATTTTCACAAAAAACATTAAATTTGATCCATATGAAGATAATCCGAAGATAAGATTCACTTAATGGCTGAAATCAACAGCAAGTAGGTGAAGTGGTGTACATGACATGAGTCTGTTGAGTGTCCAGCCAGTGTATAGTTTTTTGGGACGTGTTTATTGCCTAAATAAAAATAAAAATCCATACAAAGAAAGAAACTTACACCGTTCATGAGACATATGAAGACCCAAAGAACCAAAGCACAAACAATTGGCTCACAGTTCCCACGAGTCCCAATGGTAAAGGTAAACGGATTAAAGAGCCAAACGATCACAGAAAGCATGCTTAAATTCTCAGGCACCCCACGAAGCTTCAATATGGTCCTTATAAACAAACCCACAAGCAAATCTACAAAATTTACATAAAACAAAATCATGTTTCTGCAATTTATGCACCCCAAAACACAAAATTTAACGCTAAAATGAAGCAAATATTAACGTACCTGCAGCTGAGAAGAGGAACTTGCCCCAAGAGCGGTGAAGAAACGAATTGGGTATGAGCAAAAACGCGAGCAGAGGAGAGTACCTGTAAGTGGATCTTTCAAATGGGGATTTACCGGCGGCCATTAGAGCAGCAGCGTCGGAGAAGACCATGTAATCAATGTCTGTGTACCTCACCTCCATGTGGGTATCCTGCCACTCTCCGTAGAGGATCAGAATCACCCTCAACGCCGCCGAGACCAGGAGGAGCGTACGGAATCGTACGGAAGCCATTGGTTTGAGAGAAACAGAGATCAGAGGGAGGGAGTTTCGACCCAAAAAATAAAAAAAGAGGGAGGGAGTTGTAGGAAATGGCGAAGTGTTGAGTTGAAGGTTCTTTCGTTACTGTAAATAATTGTTTTACCGATGGTAATTTGGACACAATGAATTATAAAGAACCAATTGTAATGAGGCAGGGTGGTTGGACCACCATATATACTTTAGTTCCCATAGCACTCAATTATATCCAAAATCTCATCTTCTTCCACTACCATTGACCCAAAAAAATAAAAAAAATTCTTCTGCTACCAGAGCTCAGCTGAGAGCTTCAGAGACTAAAAATGGCTTCTTTCTCAATGGTTTCAACTCCAGTCCATCTCTACCTCCCAAAGAAGCTAACTTTCCCATTCCGATGCTCTTCTTCTTCATCAGCGCCGTCCGTTACGCCCCCACCGAGCTCGACCCAGTTCGATTTGAAAACCTACTGGACGACCCTGATAGCCGATATCAATCAGAAGCTTCACGAAGCCGTCCCGGTTCGGTACCCAGATCAGATCTATGAATCCATGCGATACTCTGTGCTCGCCGAAGGAGCCAAACGAGCCTCACCGGTCATGTGCGTCGCTGCTTGTGAGCTCTTCGGCGGCAACCGCCTAGCTGCCTTCCCCACAGCCTGTGCTCTTGAAATGGTTCGTAATTTCTTCCTCCTTTTGCTATACATGGACTAATTAGACTGAATTGTAAAGAACCCTGTTTGGGTTATATGAATATTATTGCATAAAATCTGTATTCTTGCTTTGTGTCCTGTTTGGCAATTTGGGTCGTGCTTATTGAGCACATTTTTGCTTAGCTTTCAACATAGGTATTTATTTTGTGCTTGGAATTTGACAAAGGAAAGTGCTTTATTTGCTTTGAATGACAATTGACAGGTACACGCAGCTTCACTCATTCACGATGATCTTCCATGCATGGATGACGACCCATCACGCCGGGGCCAGCCCTCGAACCATACAGTCTATGGCGACGACCTGGCAATTCTAGCTGGTGATGCTCTGTTTCCATTGGGGTTTCAGCACATTGTGGCAAACACGCCTTCCAGCCTCGTGCCCGAGCCACGCCTCCTGCGCGTGATCACAGAGATTGCCCGCACCGTGGGGTCCACGGGCATGGCGGCAGGGCAGTTCCTCGACCTGGAAGGCGGGCCGGATGCTATAGAATTCGCGCAGGAGAAGAAGTTTGGGGAGATGAGTCAGTGTTCTGCTGTTTGTGGAGGATTGCTAGGTGGTGCTGAAGATGATGAGGTGGATAGACTGAGGAGGTATGGCAGAGCTGTTGGGGTTTTGTATCGGGTGGTTGATGATATTTTGGAGGACAAAATGAATGGTGAGGATGAGGATGAGCGGAAGAAGAAGAAGGGCTTCAGCTATGTGAGAGTTTATGGGGTTGAGAAGGCTATGGAGGTGGCAGAGCAGCTTAGAGCCAAAGCTAAGCAGGAATTGGATGGATTTGAGAAGTATGGTGATGCTGTGGTGCCACTTTACAGCTTTGTGGATTATGCTGTTGATAGAAGTTTTACTGTCAGCGACTCAAGTTGATGATTGATTGATTGATAGATATATATATATATATATAATGCATAGAGCAAGCATTCCCTTGATATGATTTCATGCTTTCTCTGAACTTGTGTAAGCAAAGCTCTTTTACATATTGCTAGAAGATGATAGGGGTTTTACAGTCGGTGAATGTTAAATTTAGGTGAGCTGAAGTTCCAAGTTGTGGGAAGCTGGAAGCTGAGATTTTTGGGGCTTGTTTGAGATGGGAGCAGAGATTTGCGGGATGCAAAATTCACTTGGAAACTTCATTTTTCTTTTATCTTTGCTATTTGCCAATTTGGGTAATTTGTTCTCAAAATATTATGGGGGTTGATGAATCAACACATCATTAATAAGGAATGGTTTATGTAAATCGCATATAATGATCATAATACTAATCACACATTTTGCAAATTAAAAACTCAATTCACATAAGCAAATACACATTAATATAACAAAAATAACCTCTTAGTAGAACATATAACAAATACAAATCAATAATCGCATTATATAATTGCCTAGTATGGTTCCTCTAGCATCCCCTTCCAAAAATCAAAATATCAACATATTAGTAGAAGGTTGCTAACTTAATTATTCGATAAAGCTAAGATGTTGATTTTCCCACTCTCCTTTTATCTATTTAATTACACTCCATTTAATTACACCCTTAACACATAATCAGCTAACAAGGAAGCTATCCAAATACAAGCAACATCAAGCCTAGATCTCTATAGAAGCTCCCATTAGCCAAGCAATATGCAACATAGTTTTTCTCCCATTAGCCAAGCAATATGCAACATATTTTTCTCAACTCCTTATAAGCCCTTGCTAGGTTTCTCAACTTTTCAATGTGGGACTCTTTACCTTCACATTCTCACATGTCCCCGCACATGTGGCGAATTTTCAAGCCTAACACTTGGACAACACATTTTGGGTGACGTGGAGCACGTGTGGCCGTTGGGCTTTCACACGTGGGCAACCCACTCTGATACCATGAAGGAAGTTGAGGTTCCACCCCAAAACCAATTGGCAATGGGAGGAGTAGCCCAACTCCTTATAAACCCTTGCTAGATTTCTCAACTTTCTAATGTAAGACTCTTTACATTCACATTCTCACAATCATCTATTTTATTTTTTAATACTTTTTACTATAACATATAATAGAGTGTAAATGGACTATGAATGAGTGGGAAATCAGCTCCCTAAAAAACTATCGATGGCAATGGTGTTAATGTTACGACTCTAAAAAGAGTGTAGTCACCTTGTTAAAGGGTTTGGGCTTTGGAGATGGTGGCTTGTGGGCTACAAAAAACCAAAACCCAAAACACACATTTCCTCGTGCTTTGATCAATAAACTAACACCGTCGGATTGGCTTCAGATGTAAGCTTACAGTTGCAGTGTCGTCGACGGTAACACCAAACCCAGATTCCACAAAATTCACGAAGAAGAAGAAGACTGAGCAAACAAATGGCGGAGGGGAAGAGCGAAAGCAGCAGTAGCTCAATGGAGAGCCTGGATCATCTGCCCTCGGCCCTACTCGCCACCATCATGACAAATCTCGACGTGGCCTCCATCTGCTCCGTCGCTTCCACCTGCACCGCCTTCAAAGCCTGCGCTTCTCAAATCCTCTCCTTCATCCCCTCCTTCCACCTCCTCGTAAGTCTTTTAGTTTTCATTTCTGGGTTTTCACAAAAGATTGTAAATTGGTTTGTTTTTGTTTGCTATTTTCTCAAAAATGGTTACTTTTTGCTTTGGGGGTTAGGAAATCGCGCCTTCCATGGATTTGTTGAGGCCTCTGCTGCCTCCTAACCCGTGGCTAAAGAGCATGAAGGTCAACTGTGGCCGGCTAGACGATTCGGCCATACAGATTTTGCTTCAGCCTTCGCTGCACGAGCTTTGTATGCTCAATTGCGACGAATTTACTGGAAAGTTGCTTTCGGAGATCGGAGGCCGATGCAAGGATCTAAGGTTGGTTTGGTTTGGTTCTGCTGCTTATATGTGTTGCTGGTGTTTTTTGATTGTGGAAAGTGAAAAAGCTGTTGTTATTGGCTTTTGGGTATATGAATTCCCTTCAGGTCTCTCTGCTTGGGGTCAGTGGCTGAAAATAGAGGGCTGGATATTCAGTTTTCTGATTTGGAGGAGTTGCTCAGAGGTTGCCATGAGTTAGAAGTAAGGCTCAGTTAAATGATGATAATAACCAAATGTTTAATAATAAGGATTCTAAGTAACATGGTGCTGGTTGTTAAATAATGATACATGACCAAATGTTTCGCCCTTTCATATTTCACGTAGCTGAAGTTTTGATTCTTCTGCTCAAATAAGTTAAGAACATCGTTACCTTTTTTTTGAAGATACAAAAGATGCTAAGTTTGTACCTAAGGGGGTGTCAGATGTTGAGTTTGTTAATATGATTTCATTCCTCCTTGGTCATCTGGATGAATAATCGAATGGTTTGTTATACTTAAGTTTCCCTAGAAATGATGAGGCAGAAAACTTGTGTGCACTTTAACATTAGATGCTTAATATATGTTTCCTTAATTGAAATTTACCCATAAAGCATTTTGGTTTTGGGATATCATAATTATTTGATATGTTTCATCTAATGCGTTTGTGATAATTTTTGATAGGCACTGAACTTGATGTTTGATGTCTCATTTTCTGCTGGTCATAACAATTCTCGAGTTTGGGCTTTGGCTTCAGAGAAACTCACTTCTCTTGAGATTGGCTACATTCCATCAGTAATGGTGGCTGAACTGTTTAGCCCAAACTTTGGATTCCATCAATCACTAAATTGTATTCAGCCTTCCATACTGCCAAACATCCATAAATTGTGTCTTTCGGTCGACTATATAACTGATGCTATGGTTGGAAAAATTTCTAAAGGTCTCAACTCCCTGACCCATTTGGATCTTCGAGATGCACCCATGAGCGAACCAGGAGTTACATCAGACCTCACAAACTCTGGCCTTCAACAGATTAATCAGCATGGCAAACTGAAGCATCTCTCATTGGTCCGGACCCAAGAGTTCCTCTCTACCTATTTTAGAAGAGTAAATGATCTTGGGCTCCTCTTAATGGCTGACAAGTGTAAAACCATGGAAAGCATATTTCTAGGCGGCTTTTGTCGTGTTACCGACACAGGTTTCAAAACGATCTTGCATTCTTGCTCCAAGTTATACAAGCTTAGGGTGTCTCATGGGACTCAGTTAACGGATTTGGTTTTTCATGACATCTCTGCAACTTCCCTGTCTTTAACACACGTTAGCTTGAGACGGTGTACTCTTTTGACCAACCATGCAGTTACTAGTTTGGCTTCTAATAAGGATCTAAAAGTTCTTGATTTGAGAGATTGCAGAAACCTCGGGGATGAAGCCCTCCAAGCCATAAGCACTCTTCCTAAATTGAAGGCGTTATTATTGGATGGCTCTGATATTAGTGATGTAGGATTATCATATTTGAGACCAGGGGTTATAAGTTCACTAATTTCATTGTCTGTTAGAGGGTGCAAGAAACTTACAGATAAATGCATCTCTGCTCTATTTGATGGCTCTTCTAATTTGGAGTTGCAAGAACTGGACCTGTCCAATCTTCCTAATCTCTCCGACAATGCAGTTTTATTACTGGCAAAAAGTAGGGTTCCAATACTTGAACTACGAATGCGACAATGCCCACTAATAGGTGACACTTCGGTAATGGCATTAGCCTCAATGGTGGTTGACGAGGAGAGGTGGCATGGTAACAGCCTGCGGTTGTTGGATCTGTTTAATTGTGGTGGCATTACTCCACTTTCATTCCGGTGGCTGAAGAAACCATATTTTCCAAGGCTGAGATGGTTAGGAGTTACAGGCAGTGTAAATAGAGATATGGTAGATGCTTTAGCTCGAAGCAGACCGTTCTTGCGTGTGTCACGCCGTGGCGAGGAGCTGGGAGTAGAGGAATGGGATAACTCGGATGATTTTTACATGCATGACTATGATGAGATGGACGAGTTTGAACGTTGGCTTCTAGACGGTGAGGATGAGAATGCCGACGAAGAAATGGTGAATGCAGAGGATAATGCGGAAGCAATGGAGTAATCCGCCATTTAAATTCCTGCTATGTGCCTGTATGCAATATGCTTGTGATTTTCTTGTGTATATTGTTGTGTTATGAAGAAACTTGAAATGTATCATGGACCACTGATTAGAGTTTAGCAAGTTGGGTTGTATGATTTTACTCCAAATCTGTGATCTTGTGGACCTCTTGATCTTCGTATTGTAACTATTTTGGATAGAATGGAAATTGTATTTTCACTTAATTGTATAACAAATTTGTTTCACCATTTATCACTTGCTTTTTATATGACCCATTGCCAATGTTTTAGAGGTTTTGTCGGTGGACTCTTCTCGTAGAGGTATATATCCAAGACTTGAGGTTTGATGCCTCTAGTGGTGCAGCCCACAGAAAGTGACTTTGTCTGGCTGTTGAGACATAATCCACTTCCTTATCTATGTGTAATGATTTACAATAAGACTGGTTGATCTGCTGAGTTTGGATAAGTCAGTAAGCACAATGGTAGGTAGTGGAAATATGCTGATTTCTTAGTGGCATTTGGTATCCTATTCAAATAGGAAACTCAAAAATTTTGATTTTAAAAAAAAATTAAGGGCCTATTTGGTATTCAACTTGAATCCAACTTTTTAAACTCAAAAACAGAAGTTGAATCCAAAACAAAAAAAACCTGTTTGGTATACCTATTTTTAAAAACTCAAACTTAAGAACAACTAAAACACACCCCAATTATTAAAAACAAAAAATATATGTTTTTTCAGTTTTTTTTTTTTAACAACCCATGAGTTCTCAAGTTTTTGAACTTGTGGGTTGTTTTAAAAAAAAAAAAAAAAAAAACTGAAAAAACAGATATTTTTTGTTTTTAATAATTGGGGTGTTCTTTTAGTTTTTCTTGAGTTTGAATTTTTAAAAATAGGGCTACCAAACAGGTTTTCTTTGTTTTGAACTCAAATTCTGTTTTTGAGTTTAAAAAGTTGGATTCAAGTTGAATACCAAACAGGCTGATATTTCAATTATTCCAACACATACGGAAGCAAAAAGTATGTGAGTTTCACATTTTATCCCATAATTCAATGTCTCTCCCAAATTATTGTCTTCCGGCTTTATGACTTCTCTTATTTGAAGTAAGCAAGCATATCAAAAAAATTTGTATCCTATAATCCAGTCTCTCTTGTATTATTGACTTCCGACTTTATGATTTCTCTCATTTGAAATAAGTAAGCATACCATAAAAGTTGTGAATGTTTTCTTTTTCTCTTTCTAGAAGTGAGCTGCCTTTAATTTTTTTAACAAATGAAATAATTAAGTTTGTATATTTTTCCTTCCAATTAGTTAAGTGCTATATCACATCTATAAAGTTAAGTGCTAATATTTATCTAGAATTCAACTAAAATGAAAAATAAAATGGACCCACAATGGCTTGTGGTAGGAGAGTACTTCGATTATTCCTGACTCATGTATTTTCTTGGGCTTATCCGAGTGCTACGTTTATATTTTATTTTGGTACAGTGACACATTTATTTTACACATTTTAAATGAGACAACTTACAAGGGGAAAATTTTAAATACCAAAGGGAGACTTTAAAATATATGGCGCTCTAATCCCATTTTTCTTAGCTGAAAGACTATAAAATACTTCTCATGTGTGCCTTAAATGCAACTTCTAAGTAAATAAATCAATCAGGAATGAGTCTTTGGAACATGCATGCCTCATCATCTTAAACGAGTGAAAATTTCCCATTTTCTCAACTCATAATTTTTTTTTTCATAATTATTTCATTTATTACTAAAAAAAGAAAATGGTTATGTTCGAACTTTTTCACGAATATAAACATAAAATGTTCTACCACTAAAATTATCAACTTCACTCATTTACGCTTTTAAGCCGACAATACTTGTCTCGTTTCTACTCTATTCTCTCTTTCTTCTTTTGTTTAACTTTTAATACGAACATATACTACTGAGTCGGGCATATATATGCATGATCGCATAAGGAGTGTGACAACAATGGATTTTTTTTTTTTTTTTTTTGGGTTCTTTTTTAATTTCCTGTTTTGATATATCAATTCTTGAATTAGGTAACACCAATGTAACTTGTTGCGTTAATTTTTGCAATTTTAATGTGGAATGCACCAAATCTTGCAACAGCATAGGAAAAAGAAAAGGGTGAAGGAAGGGTTGGCTTCAAAGAGGAAATATGTCCTCATTCAATGGACAGTGATAAATTTGTCTAGGTTCATTGAATGTGCCAACTCCTTTAATTTTGCAACTAGTTATTGAGAACGTAATTAATCACAGAATTAATATAATGTTGTCTTCCACCCTAAACCCTAATCTTGTTCAAATAATAAATATTAAACAACATTAGATGCGTCTGTGTATATAAAATACGAATTTGCCATATAATTTGACACGTTATATTCACGAATTATCAAAATAGAACGATTCATCAATTGGGAAATACAAGTTGGGAGTGATGATCACAGCTTATTGGATTTCGACTTTTGTTTCACTTTTAATCTATTATTTTGTTCATATAAACTTCTTGAAGCACAAGCTTTCAATCAACTATTGATACCGTCACTGACTATAATCCCTGATATGAATTCGTGTTCAATACAAACACTTTTCTAACCGCTAAATTGATCCACTCGTCAATAGCAAATTTGTTACTCATCACTGAATTTGTTTGTATTGAGATTGACTATCAAAGTCTAACAAACATTTTTATCTTTATTTTTTGAGAGTTTCTTTTTATTAAGAGGTGCAATAATATACTTAATTCTACAGATATTAGAACTCGAACTCAAAATCTTTTTTAATAGCAATTGTTATAGACCACTACAATAGTGGCTAGTTTGCAAAGTCTAACGACACATATTCATAATGCATGTGACCGATTTCAATAGTGGACCATAACAATTTGTCATTGAGTTGCAATGGTCCTGTATAATCTTATCCACACCTCCATGAGTTAACGTTGGACAGCTCCTTCAAGGACATCTTGGACCCACACCAGCTAACCCTAACCCTAACTCAATTATGAGTTTATTTTAGTATTATGCCATTATCTCTGGACCAGCAATAAATTATATTTTGAGGTATCCTAACCCTAACCCTAACTCAATTATGAGTTTATTTTAGTATTATGCCATTCTCTCTGGACCAGCAATAAATTATATTTTGAGGTATCCTATGATCAGTCATTCACGCGAGTAAGTGGAGTTATGTAAAATCTATTTCAACCGTTGATGGAGTAAGCATAAATTATCCAGTCGACTATGTCATTCTTCATCATTGATGTACGGCCCCTAAATTCAAAAGGTATTAGTGATATATTTATTTTTAGTACTAATAATATAGATAAATTCTACATCATTGAATTTTTATAAACAAACTCATAAAAAATTCAAAAAATGAAAACTAGCCCTATTGAATTTAAGTTTGATTATTGAATTACTTTGATACCCTATTGAGTTTTTTGAGTTTTTTTAATAAGGTTTTGAGGTTGGGCTTGTTTTAAGAAATTGATGGCGGTTTTGTAATTTATAAGAAGTTAAAAGCCTCTTTGTTATGTTGTAAATGGACTTTGGATGTGTTTCTAAAGTCCATTTTGTATAGGGTATTTTTATAATTTGAGCCAATATATTAGGTATAATAGTGAATCTCCCAAAATTCAATTGGGGTAAGTAGTTTCACTTTTGAACAACTGATGTTATCATAAGTCTAACAAATTTAATTTCCACTAACACATTTGCCCTAATTCTCATCAACTCCCAATGAAAGTCCTCAATGATGAGTTTATTTTAGTGTTATGCCTTTCTTTATAGACAAGCAGTAAAATAGATTTTGAGGTGTGCTATGATTAGTCATTCATTTGCGTGAAGTTGAATAAATATCAATTCAACCGTTGATGTATTGTGAATAAATTCAAACTGACGTTATCAAAATATCAATATCAATATCAACAGTCCTGATCTCTTGGACCCCTGTAGTCCAAGAGATTTATGGTCACTCACCGTTGGATGTAAATTCAACGGTTGAATTGAATCGGGTAATAATCATTTATGTCATATTGCATTTATATATATCATTTTGAACCATTGGATTAATATCCAACGGTGGGTGACCACAATCTCTTGGACTCCTGTGGTCCAAGAGATCGGGACTATCAATATCAATATCAATATCCATCAACAACTGACGTTATCAAAATTCAAAAAATTTTAATTTCCAATTGCCCATTTTGCTCTTCTTCATCAACCCCCAAGATCAATGAAAATATCCATTTACAGTCATGTATAGTAGACATTAGACAAAAACCAAACAGGCAAAAACAAGGCTGGGCTTGGATAAGATTTAATAAGTAATATTTTATTAATCTTACCTATAAACATGGTTTGGAGTGTTGGACTTTGGACTCGGAAGACTCGCACTATGCTTGTTCCCACCTTCTGTTCCGTCGCCGACCAATCGCCGCTTCGCTGGCACCCCTCAATCCTCATCCTCTTTTTTCCTCGTTGGCTGCTTAATTTGCCCCTTCACCGCCTCCAAAGGTCGCTTTTCCCCCTCCCCCAATCACCTCCCTCCACGTGTTCTCCACGTGGCTCATAGAGGATCAGCTCCCATGCTGCTGGATCCACCAAACCCCAACCCGGCGGTTTATTCCCTTTGTGGGGATGCGGATCCTCTACTCGCTCCTGTAGGTCAACAGCTTCCTCGTGCCCTCCCCGTGCTCCACGTGGTGGTACGATGCCGGGTTTCCTCATCCCACGTGATTGTTTAATTCCGGTCTAATCTTTTAATTAGGGAGGATAATATTTTTTAATTTTTGAGTATCTTCGTGATCTAGGAACGTATTGTTTGTTTATTCATTTAAATCAAATGTATTTTCATGCAGTTGTTACTTAAAAATTGACTCTTGAAAATTTCAACATGGTTGGCCATGTCATCATGTCCAGCTAGCTTAATTACATCATATTTTCTGGTCATTTGGTTGAATTAATATTTTATTTCAACCCTAATCCACAATTTGCATGTTTAGGTTATGGGATTATGGGCTATCAACTTGGAGACTATAAAACAACTAGGGTTTAGCTCTTCAACCACGACTTGTACCATACAATGGTGCTTCCCTCTTCTTTCTAGACAATAGTACCCTAAGCTCGTGCTAGTTCATTGGTACTGCATAAATATTTTATTTCACCTGAACAAGTGACGAGTCATCATGCATGACTTTATTTGATAGCATATTCGATGGAAGTATTAGGAATATGCTAGTAGGGTAGATTGACTAGTTTGTATAATTTATGAGGGAAATTAACACTATTGATATAGTTCATAAGGAAAAACAAATGATTACCCATGAAAAATATTATGTAATGCATTGAGAAATGGGAAAATCTTAGTTGTCGTATACAACACGGAGTCGTGTTGAAAGCGAGTCTTCATAGAACAATTTTCACTATTTATGGACTCGAACCTAGGTGATTAAGTGGAGGTCCGAACTGAATGTTGAAGAATTAATGGATGAGTTGTGGTAGAGGAAACATAATTTAGGGTAAATAAATAATTTGCTGGAGATAACAGACAGAAGAAAATGGTCCAGTGGCCTGTGTGAAGCCAAATGGCAGAATTATACCAAAGGCAACCATTGATGATGGTGACTTAGATTCTCAGTATATAAAGTTTTTTACATCATAAAATTGGCAACCTTTTATTTTTCTTCTAAATTTTCTTTTTCCATGCAACAAAAATACATGACACATCAGCAATCAACAAACACAAACTGATAGGTATATCTCACTGAACCCTTTTAATTACCTATCTGCCCCTCACGTTTTTCTTATGAATTCATTCATGTTAAAACCCAACCGCTTTCTCAGCAGCAGAATCATCAGTCTTTTTTGTTTTACTTGATCATCAAGATACCCCTCGCAATAAAATTACACTTGTACCCTCAGTGCATGGCTAGTGGTCCAGTGCTGCTCCAAACAATTAGGAGTCAAAATTTGGCCTTGTCTCATGATGGGGTCCATTGATCATACACAAGAAGCCAATATGTAAAAACAAAATTAAAGAGGGAGGGGCATAATGGTCTTTGTACTACGAGCTTATCCAAATCAGTGGGCACCCCAGAATGTGCTACTCTGTGTCTGCTTTTGGTAATTGTGAGAGAGGTGACTGTGAGTGGAGAGGAGGAGAGGGAGGGAATTCAGAGACGTCTCATTGGCCAGGGGGAGGGTGGCTTTGTCGTCAGGGATTCATATAAATAAATAAATTAATTAAATTTAAACATATCCTAAAAATTAATCAACACTATAAATCAAGAAGGCAGCAAGGGGGTGCTAGGCTAATAGTAGTTATCCTCCACCCGAGAACTTGTGTACGAATATTTCATCTCTAATATCGCTTATGTGGAAAAAACTTAATAATTTAATAAAATATATATTTTTTAAAATACAAATGATAATCTAAATTATTGGTCAAATTCATATCCGTTAATAAAATATGTTATGAGAAGGAAAAGGGTGAAGGATCATGGAGCGCAATCACATTGAATTTTTTTTTCTCATGTTAATCAAGTAATTTGTTACCTCCAAAAAATAAAATAAAATAAAATAAAAAGCAGAATTTGCAAAGCGGATCAGCTTGGGTAGAAATGTAGAGGATCCACCTCGGCATGGTTCACAACGCCAATGGTGCGCATTACGCCGTTAAAAGAGATTGAACCTCCCCTCTCACTGTCATCATATAAAAAGATTTTTTTAAAATTTTTAATCTTTTATAAAATTTTTGCTGTGATTTTATTATTCAACCCTCACTCTCAAATCCGCGTTCACCATATAAACGCTGCTCGTCGTTTCACGTAAAAGCAACCTACCGACGATCTCCTCCTCCTCCTCCTCCGCTTTCTCTCTCTATCGCCATTTTTTTCCCTTGCTTCTCCGGCACTTCAAATTCCGTCGTGTTTGCGGCAAATGGTGACAGAGGACAACAGCGAGAGCTGTGGCAGTAAAGCGTACGACACGTCGTCTCCGGTTCAGTCTCGGCAGCAGAGGCAGAAGCTTGAGGTCTACAATGAGGTTCTTCGTCGCCTCAAAAACTCCAACAACGACGAAGCTATTCGACCTGGCTTCGACGATGAACTTTGGGCTCACTTCAATCGCCTCCCCACTCGGTACCTTTCGCTCGTTTAATCCTCATATTTTCATATTATCCCATTTTAATTTTTTTGGGGTAATATTATGTGCATGTATATCTATATGTATATGTGTGTGTGTGTGTGTTTGTTACTATTGCTAGTATTTTAATTATTATTTTTTCATAAGGTTTTTGTTGATTTTGAATCTGTTAATTGAAGATTAGCTTCTGAATCTAGGATATGTAAATTCTTTTTTCCTTCAATTTCTGTTTGTTCTTGTTTGTCTTGGTTTGGTAGTGATCTTGTGCTTCACGTTATGACCTAAGTTTCTGTCGAGCCAAACAGAATAGAATGAAGCAGATTTAGCAATTCTCAAACACATTATTCTACTTTTATTTGAAATATTAGAGGTTTAATAGAACTGGATCAGTTTTTGTGGCTCTATTTCATTATTTCTCACAAGCAGACAAGCAGACAAGCAGACAAGCAGACAAGCAGTCAAGCAGGCTTTAAAATGTTAATCGTTTCAGTACTCGCTTATTTTTGTAGAATTGGAAACGGGTTTTGATGAGTTGAGGCACTGGCTTGTACTTGCGCAATTTCAGGTACGCATTGGATGTGAATGTGGAGAGGGCAGAAGATGTGCTTATGCACAAAAGATTACTGCATTTGGCTCATGATCCTGCTCATAAACCAGCGATTGAAGTCCGGCTTGTACAGGTTAGATCATTGACTACTACGCATCTGACTTGCTAACCGTTGTTTCCAATGTTGAAGATTTTCTTGATCCTTGAGTGCTAGCCTGTTATTTCTTGTCATTTTCTGTGCCTGGTGCAGCGTTATTGTCATCACAGATATAGTGTATCTTTTCTTGATTAAGTTTAGAAATTGGATTTGGATCAGGCCTAACGTATTAAATCAAAATGTTCATTATGTCACATTCAAAGTTGTCAGTATTGTGTTAAGGAGTCCTAGCCACGGTATAATGTGTTCCATGACCTTAATAATGTTTGCCCTTGAGTAAGATTCGTTTCCAAAAAAAAAAATCCTCGAGTTGAGACTGGAGGATGGTATTAGTTGTTACCTTCAATGCAATCTGCATCACACTCCTTTCAGTCTGTTCATGTTCCAAGAGTCAAGACTGGTCAGATAAGCCATGCTATTAGCTCCCATTTGAACACAGGTTATTTATATATGAACTACATCCTTTCTTTACATGTCGTTTGGAAAATTTGCCACTCCTAAAAGTCTAGATTTGTAAGATTACAAATTATCAATGAGTCATTGAAAAATCACCACTGAAACAAAGTCTTAAATCACATGTTCTGCTGGAATTTTCCTTCATAATTTCTTCCTTTTCCCTTTAGTTCTTTAGGTAAATTAATTGTATAGAAATTTATTTCCCATTTACCATTCTTAAACTTTGATACATGTCCTCATGCATTCTGGGAATCACAATTTTGTGTAGGTTCATCCCATCCCAGATGGGAATACAGCTGATTCTATCCATTCAGATTCTGTGGGTGAAGATGCTGCCCAAAGTTCAAAGTTATCTAGCAGACAAAGGTACTCTTATTTGGTTTCCTAAAATTTATCCAAATTTACAAATGCAGTTCCCAAATATTTCACACAAATAGTCTGCGAATAAAGTTGTTTACCTTCTTTTTTCTGTTCATCCCACTGCCTGGTTGTGGTTAAACATTACTGACAACTCTAGTTGGCTTTTCAAATGTCAGTATACATCCTCCTCCAGCGTTTGGCTCATCTCCTAACCTCGAAGCCCTTGCACTTGAAGCAAATACAGCTAATGATGAGGATGACGAACATTCTGTGCATGGCAGCACAGAGTTGACTCGGTAAATAGCCATTTCAGTCTCCAGGGAATATATTTTCACTGCTTCTCTCCTTTGGAAAGAGTTTCAGTTTGGCTCTTAGATTTTGAAAAAAATATCTCTCATAGTTTTTACTTAGAGTGTATCATAGGCTCTTGAAATGCATCTTCATTAAGTGTGATAATTATTTGAATTATGTATCCTTTAAATCGGTTGCATATTGGCCATTTTGTTGATGTTAGCCATGGACTTACTTGATATTTGGTTCCACAAATAAAGTTTCTGACATGCTTGATATACTGCATGTCACCACTCATCCAAATGGTAGCTAGATTAAGTTTACTTATCTATGCTTAAGGCTTTGATTTTCATTTTTCCCCATTGAAATGTTAACTGAACCTGAACATTAGTAAATAAACTGTATTTTTATGCCAATGATTTCTAGTGTCACTAGTGAAGCGAAGTGGCTCCGTGCAAATAAGTTGTGATTTGTCTTAATTTTGATTGACAATGATGTAGGCCCATGCATGAAATCACTTTCTCAACAGACGACAAGCCAAAACTACTCAGTCAGGTATTTGATGGGTCTTTCTTTGAAATTAAAACCAAGTAATCTTCATAAGATTTTTTGTATCTGTGTGTCTGAACTAAGCTTTTGGCAATAAACACACTTTGAGTTTGGAGACTTTGCAAATTACTGATCTATAAACATAAAATACTCGCCTAATTTGAACCTGATATTGTCTTCATACACATGAAACACATAGTTCAACTTTGAACTTTTTATCTCTCATACATCAAGAATCTCATATTCTTCATGGTCATTGCTCTCAAAATAATTTTGGCAGTTGACTTCGTTGCTTGCGGAGATTGGGCTGAACATCCAAGAAGCACATGCTTTTTCCACATTAGATGGTTACTCCTTGGATGTCTTTGTTGTTGATGGCTGGCCTTATGAGGTAGATACTTACGTATATATGTTTAACTATTCAATTAAAATGACTGCCGAAGTTCCAACAATTTTGTAAAGCATGGGATTGAAAATAAAGGCACACTCTCTTATATTGTATTATATTTTTCACATTGGCGTTTTTCTGTTTGCTTGAATTTTGTGAAGCATATGTTTGCTTAAGATGGTAAACATGATTTTGGTTCAATTGAGTGTTTTATTGAGGAAGTATTACAACTTTGGCTTTTCAAATTTTCTGCAAAAAGCATTTTATCTTATTTACAACAAGCAACTGAGCGGCTGACTTGGTGTTGAAACAGGAAACAGAACAGCTTAAGACTGCATTGGAAAAGGAAGTTTTGAAGATTGAGGTGATTCTTTGTTACTTATTCTTTTCTTCTTTTTTTTCAATTTTTTTAATTATCTAATAGGGAGCGAGTAATGTCCAATTGGTATAATGTTCTTTCAGTTTTTCATTAACTGAGCAGAACTATATCGTGCTTCCCTCTTTTTCCCCATTTGATAATCAAAATGCAATGCGATCAGAAATGCATTACTATAATTGAAACTTTGGGTTTCTATGCAGAGTCCGTGGCCACCAACTCATCGATCATCATCTTCTAGTAGCGAGCATGATCATATAAGGGTCAAATCTGAACCACCTACTCATCTCACAATACCCAATGATGGGACTGATGTATGGGAGATTGATCCTAGACAGTTGACGTTTGGTAACAAAGTTGCATCTGGATCCTGTGGTGATTTGTAAGTTCGAAGTATATGATGCTTATTTACTGCTTGGATCTGTTTTCCCTTCTTTTTTTTGTCACCCAGCTAAGCATGCAGTTTTGAGTGGCAATTGACTTACATTTTGGATTTTTTATCAGATATAAAGGTACATACTGTACTCAAGAAGTGGCCATTAAAGTCCTCAAGCCTGAGTGTGTAAATTCAGATATGCATAAAGATTTTGCCCAGGAAGTCTATATTATGAGGTATATCAATTAATATTGACCTACATGCACATTATTTTCATTTTAACTGACCTGGGAATATTGCCCAAAGTCAATTTACACATGAGCATTATCTAGGGCTCAGGTTTGACTTGTTCACAAGATATTAGGCTGGAAGTGGTGTCAGTGTAAATTTTCAAGAGCAGTAATTTTTGTCCATTATTTTCTTAGATGTTAGTGATTGTTATGTAGTATAGTGATCTTCAATTTGTCATTCACTTCACAGTTTTAGTTTCTTGTAATAGAAAAATTGGGAGGGTTTAAAATCTACTATAATTCTTTTCATTTAACAAACTTTTTTTTTTTTTTAACACTCGTAGGAAAGTTCGACATAAGAATGTTGTACAATTCATTGGTGCATGTACCAAGCCTCCAAGCTTGTGCATTGTGACAGGTAATTCCAATGATTTTATTTTGGTAATTGAAATAAAAATCATAGTTAATGCTTTGTTATATCAAATACTTATTCCCTAGTTTCCATTGTTATGATTTACAGAGTTTATGTCTGGTGGAAGTGTATATGACTACTTGCATAAACAAAAGGGTGTTTTTAAGCTCCCAGCCTTGCTCAAGGTAGCAATTGATGTTTCCAAGGGAATGACCTACTTGCACCAGAATAACATAATCCACAGGGATTTAAAAGCTGCCAATCTCTTGATGGATGAAAATGAAGTAAGATACCCCTTCATATTTTAGTAATGTGAATAAAACAATTCTGTGTGATTTAGGTGCTGGTACTGCTAGAGATAAATAAATTTTCGTTTTAAACCCTCCCTGATATATGCTTCATCTTACAGGTTGTTAAGGTTGCTGATTTTGGGGTTGCCAGAGTAAAATCTCAATCTGGAGTAATGACAGCAGAAACTGGGACTTATCGGTGGATGGCTCCAGAGGTGCGTAGTTTCAGCCTTAAAGTTGACTGAAATTGTTTTCATGCATGCCGCTTTTTAGTTTTGTCTTATTTGTACTTAGTATATGTATATATATGCTGTGGTGTTGATAAGGTCAAATCATATTTGGAGAGAGAGAGAGTTGACTAATCTGGTTGTCTCAGATGTTGGACGGTTTCTCATCGTCACAGCTCCTGTGTATGACGTTTTACCATGACACAAACATTATTTTATGCTTGTTTTCTGTTTAAGAAGTGTGATTCAAAGTGACGCCTAAGAAAAAAAGTTATTCGTTGACGAATTTCCTGCCATGAATCTGTCTGTGTTTTCCTATTAAAAAAATTCTAATTGGTTTCTTATCTTTTCATTTCCTTACAACAGTTGTTTTGCATTGAAGGTTATAGAACACAAGCCATATGATCACAAGGCTGATGTTTTTAGCTTTGGGGTTGTGTTATGGGAGTTACTGACGGGAAAGGTATTGCTTTGTTGATAGAATTATTTTATAATGGTTGTTTCTTATATTTCTTGCTCGCGGTTTAGATTGTCGTCTGTTTCAATTGGCAGCTTCCGTATGAATACTTGACCCCATTACAAGCAGCTGTTGGAGTTGTCCAAAAGGTACAGTATTATTCTCCATTCCAACCAAAGGCATATTCTGCTTTGAGTGATGCATCTACGTTGTTGCAAACAATGTATTATTAGTGACATGGTTCAATGACACGGTTTTCCAGGGCTTACGGCCGACTATCCCAAAGAATACGCATCCAAAGCTTGTTGAGCTGCTTGAGAAATGCTGGCAACAAGACCCAGCATTAAGACCTGACTTCTCGGAAATCATAGAAATGCTGCAGCCGTTAGCCAAAGAGGTATAACTTCTGGGTGCTGTCACATGACATTGATATATCTTGGAAAACATGTCCGAATAGAATGAGCAAAGGTAACAAACACTAAACCATTTTTTTTTTAACAGATCAGCGATGAAGGAGAAGAAAAACGCAAATCATCAGGAGGATTTCTGTCCGTCCTTAGGCGTGGTCATCACTAATCGAAGGCACATAGATGTTTATAACATGAGCAAAGGAATTTACCTTGCGTGGCATTTCCCCAACCATTTCTCTCACATACCATGTACAGTATTACGTTATCTTTGATCAACTTATTTCCTCCGTCTGATTTGTTAGAGCACATTTTTTGGACCAACCATTCCCTTTATATTATTTTTGTGATTTATCGTAGCACTCAACAGTTAACAACAAAGACGATGGTTCGGACGAGCTTTGTAACTATGCAAATATCCAGAGGCTTTACAATGACAGCATATTGTCGTGAAAATTTCTTTGACCAATTCCTTGGCTTTGCAATTAGCTGGCTTTTACTTTTGGATTTCTTACTGTTATTCAATCATATGGAGGTTTCTATATCTCAATTGTTTTTTTAATGGTCAGGATTGCGATCTCGGGCTAGTTTGGCATCATTGTGTCGTGAGTCTCTTCTTTTTTCTTTCATCTTTTAAGCTCGAATTTTTGATCACATTGCCGGGTCAAATATTTAATGGGCTGGAAAGCCCAAGTCAGCCCGATTTACAGCTCAATCTCAACAAAGTCCTCTCTTTTTGAAAAAGGAGAGTGCCAAGATAGGGCCTAGAATTGGGCCGCCTTACTTGACAATTGGGCTTGTAATGCGTATGCGATTTTGTTTTTGTTGTTTGGAGAATTTAAGGAGAGAAAGATGATTCTAGACCACTATAGAATTTGATGGAGCTTAGGAACATTTGGCAGTGGGAGACTAGTAGATACCTTTTCAGGATCCTCTATCTGAAAAATAAGATAAAAGGGGCCTTTGTTAAACTGAAAGTTCTAGATGGCCAAAAAAAGAAAATGAAAGTTCTTTGTGTCTCCTAAAAAAATAAATAATATCTTCATCCAAAAAAAAAACATCATACATCCAGATCGAAATTTTGTTGAGATTTGAGAATGTACTGCGTGTTGAACTGTACCAAAAAAAAGAAAAAGCAGGTTCCTTTTTCCATCTGAACACCACCTGTCTTCTGCATACAGTATTTGAATTGATTTGGTATTAATTTCAAAATTCCCTGTCTAACAACTATATACAACCAATTATTTGTCCTTTCTCTTTCACATCACAACTAATGCAATCACACCTGCATTAAAGATGATTAGTAGAGTTGGAAATCTTGTGTGGGGTTTTGGTTGTCCATAGTGTTTTGTTCCATACGCCGTCAAGATTAACGTATGGGTTCATAACAATATAGTCAAGAGGAGAAAAATACTAAAAATATTATAATGCCTACATAGATTCCATGCAAAAATGAAGAAAAAACATCTCAATGTCGCAGTCCATGATGTATGACAATGCTAAGCGGTAGTACAATTCAATCAAAAGAGGACGTGTTTAAGAAATAAAAATAATTATTCGATATGAATGCATGCTAACTTTTAACTGAATTGTACTTGATGTGCAAAAAATTAAAATTTATTTTTTCTGCAAACTTACATGTTTTGAATAGTTTACATAACGATTTAAAACGCTATATAACAACCATAAACACTTCTAACATTTCTTGACATATTAATTAAAAAAACACCGATAAACATAAGTGCTTTTTACATAAACAATTCCAAACCAACCCTAAATCTAATTTGGTGATAGGTTAGAACTAATCTAGGCGACACCTAATCCCGAGTATGACGCATAAAGAAGAAAGCTGTAGATAGATGGATCCTCCCACTACGATAGTGACCCTAAACAAACAAGTTGAAATCACTTTCCCTTTTGGTTGGTTTGACTTCGAACCAACGCACACACCAGACCAGACATGTAGAGTCCTATCAACCACGACAACCATATCATCATGTCACAAACCCGTAATTTTTTAATGCCCCAAACGACATTCTGTTTTGGCGTTTTGTCTCTCCACTAATTCCGGCCCATTGTCGTTCGTCCAAGTCGAACGGCGGAATTTAATAAATAAATATATTAATCGAACAGGGCCGTACTAAACTCATGGACTCCTCGGCACGTAGCGCGTATTATATAGCGCCGTGATTGTTGTCGTATTATTGTACTGTCACATGGTGTATTTTTATTGGGATGGGACAGACCGTCGGATGCTTGCCACGTCATGATATTGGGGAGGGGCATGGTGTGCTGTTGCGGATGCGACTGTGTCAACGCTGTGTCGTTTGAAAAAGTTTCGCGGGCTTTTCTGGAATTTCGAATGGAGTTGCGCCACGTAGTTAAAAGAAGAGAAGCAAACGTTACAGACCTCACCAGAATTTAGCGCGCGAACCTCGAGGCACTGCGCTGCTCATTTCCCACTATACCCCTACTTCCTTGTTCATGTCCAAATTCACCAAAGTCGAAATTACATGTCCAAATGGAAAATGTTAGAAACACAAAATTATTATACAAATGATGTGATAATGTTTTTTTTCCTTCATAAATGAATAAATGCTACAGTGAGTCCAGAAAAAATAAATTAAATACTATGTTATTTCACTCGATGTCCAAAAATTAGTTTCCTAATTTCTATAAATCATTTGGACAATTTTTTGGTGAGCAAAGTTACATAAACGGAGGCTAATTCTGTATCGTTGGAGGAATGATTAGCCTATCTAGAAGGTTGTAATTTTTCTATTGATCGTGGTATCACCCAAGTATCCCTGGAATCAAATTTATTTAAACTATAAAGAATATATTAATTGGCAAAGAAAAAAGGTAAGTTGAGCACATTAGGGATCTAAAACAACTCCTCACTTAATATTTGTGTAATTGTTTATGTGATGCCAAACTTTTAATTCCAATTGCAATTTTACTCATTCCCTTTATTCTGGTAAAAGCAATTGTATTTAAACTTCTTACCATTTACAATCTAGTCATAATTTAATTTGTCCAATTATGTTATTTTGTGGTTTATTTGTTACAAAGGAAATTCAAATTTAAGATCACCCTCAGTCCACTTCACCCATTTCTTAGAGCTGTTTGAGATTGGATCTAGATGAACTATCTTTGTTCATAAGTATTTTTTTTAAAATTATAAAAGAAGCGTTTACATTGAAAGAATGTCAAAATTATTATTAAAGACCAAATGCTTTCCAAAAAGACATTTGAAAGTAAAATCTGAAAAAGCACCACTAGCTCAGTAAAGCACTTTATTACTGAAATACACTATTTTTTTCTTCTTCTAAAAGACCGTTCCAAACAAGCCCTTACGTGAGCAATATTCATGCCTTTATGGGGTAATTTGATGTTAGTTTTCTGTTTATCAGTCGCGTGAATTTCTTCCTTTGGCACTTTTCAAGTAATGGCACAAAAAAGTAATTAAACACAAGCTCCAGGGCTCTTCTATCTGGCAATAGTGCACGTTCGAAAAACCTAACCCATGCAAAGCTGCCCAACCCGTCTTTGCTTCCTCTGTTTACCAATACGCCATACCCGTCGTCGGCGCCACACGTTTCTCTGTTGCAGCTTCACTCTCTCTCTCTCTCTTTCTTCTCTCTATCTCTCTCTTCTCTCTCACTGCTCTGCAACTATTTATTTAAAAAGAGAAGCTTCATTTTATTATACCTTCCAAATTACACGCGTCAACCTACTTTCCCAACAAACCCTAAATTCAAACCCCTCTGTATTATTCAACTATTTTCCTAGATTACAAACAACACTCACTTTCCTGACATTATTTCCAGTTTCTTCTTTTTTCTTTTCGTTTTTTATTTGTTTAAAAAGATTTAACAGAAAAACTAATAGCTAATATTTTAATCGGAGAAAATTGTTATTTATTATTATCACTAGTGTCGTGTATGGATTTCTCGATCAAGAAATCGTTCAAATCCCATGGCTCAGCCAAGCACATGAGGAAGATCTCTGCCGGAGGAGACGATCCCAGCCTCGAGCAGCTCCCCATTCTCCTAGATCACGATAGCCTCCACCGCCAGCCAATGAGCCCCGTCGATTCATCTGACCGGAGAGAGGTCATCGTCAAAATCGACGACGGCGAGTCGTCCTCCAGCGCTACTACCAGGGACGCAATGGCGGCGGACCCCGCCAAGACTGGCGGGAAGATTTGGAGGGAGTCCAGCGTCGATTTCTGGAACGAAGACGGCGTCAAAAATGGCCAGGGATTTGATTTCGCGCAGCGCCGGAAGACGGCCGAGGATCCGCCGTCGAAGCTTATTGGTCAGTTTCTGCACAAGCAGAGAGCCTCCGGCGACATGTCTTTGGACATGGATTTGGAGATGGAGGAGCTACGGCAGAACGAGCGGGACCTGCCACCTGTCGCCGAGTCGCCGAGGAACTCGCGAGTCTCTAAGGAGCTCAAAGTCTCGTTCCAGGCGCCGGCGCAGGACTCCGTCGAGACTCCGAACGAGTCGGTTCGGAGGCGGTACAGGGACTCGCCCGACGACGAACGGCGTCGTAGCGGGAAGCTGAGTGACGGACAGGACGACGTCGTTCGGTGCACGTCGAACGCGTCGTTCCGGCGAGAGCCTTCGTTTGCTAACAAGAACAGGTCCGATTTGTTGAGGATAAAGACCAGGTCGAGATTAATGGACCCGCCAGAGGAACCGGACTTTAGGTCGGATCGGATCCCGAGGTCGGGGCAGATTCCGAAATCTGGTCAGATTCCAAAATCTGGCCATATTCCGAAATCGGGTCCGATGAAGTCCGGGATGTTGGGGCGGTGCGGGGACGATGACGATGATGACCCGTTTCTGGAGGAGGATGTGCCTTATGAGTATAAGAGGGCTAACTTTAACGCATTGACTCTGCTTCAATGGGTAAGCTTGGTTTTGATTGTTGGGGCACTGATTTGCACGCTTACCATACCCGTTTTGAGGTTAAAGAGTTTGTGGAAATTGAAGCTGTGGAAATGGGAAGTCTTGATTTTAGTTTTGATTTGTGGGAGATTGGTTTCTGGTTGGGGGATAAGGATTATAGTGTATTTTGTAGAGAGGAATTTCCTTTTGCGCAAGAGGGTTTTGTATTTTGTCTATGGAGTTAGAAGGGCTGTTCAGAACTGTCTCTGGCTTGGCCTTGTTTTAATTGCTTGGCATTTCATGTTTGATAAGAAGGTGGAGAGGGAAACCAAGAGTGAAGCCCTTGCTTATGTGACCAAAGTCTTGTTTTGTCTCTTGATTGGGGTTTTGCTCTGGTTGGTGAAGACATTGATTGTAAAGGTGCTTGCTTCGTCTTTCCATGTGAGATCTTATTTTGATCGGATTCAGGACTCGCTTTTCAACCAGTATGTGATTGAAACGCTTTCTGGGCGACCGTTGATTGAGATGCAAATTGAAGATGAGGAGGAAGAGAGGCTTGCTGATGAGGTCAGGAAGCTTCAGAATGCTGGGGCTACTATGCCTCCTGACCTCAAGGCAAATGCATTCCCGTCCGCGAGGATTGGGAAGGTGATTGGCAGTGGTTCCTTGAGAAGCGGGAGGGTGATTGCGAGTGGAGGGCTAATTGGGAAGAGCACCAAGTTTTCTAGGCCACTTTCCAAGAAGTCAGAGGAGACAGGGATCACAATTGATCACTTGCATAAGCTCAATCCCAAGAATGTGTCTGCTTGGAATATGAAGAGGCTAATTAATATGGTTAGAAAGGGGCATCTTACAACACTTGATGAGCAGATTGTGGATACCACTAACGAGGATGAAACCGATACTCAGATCAGGAGCGAAGTTGAGGCCAAAGCTGCAGCTAAAAAGATATTTCAGAATGTTGCTAGGCGCGGTTCCAAGTAAGTTTACATTACTTCCCATCTTCATTATAATGATGCATGTTTGTGTTTATGATCTGGTCTGTAACTTGGCTCGACTGTATTATGGTGTTTCTAAACTTGCGTTCCTATTTGTTTCTTTCTGAGAACTTGAATTTTGCTATCAATTATTGTTTTCTTCACATTTGGAAGTTGTAGTGTCATTCTGTTAGCTGATTCGTTCATTATTTTTAGTGTCGACAATTTTTGTTGTTTCCAGAACATGTTTATGCTATATTGTTGTTAGTGGAATATTCCATTTATGTAAATTAGAGTTCTTGATTTCTGATATGAAAAAAGAAAAGAAAAAAAAAAGAGTTATATCTGCTCTGTCAACACCCTGAACACATTTGCATGTAGAGTTTTAATGTTATGCACCTTGTGTTTGTTGTCACTTATGGTCATTAAGTGCACATTGATGTTCAAAACTCAAATTGGTTTGCAGCCTTTGTCCCAGTTTTCCTTAGAATCTAGAGACTTGTAGTTAGTATGTTGTTGACATTGCATGTGAACTTCAGTTTCTTAATTGACAACCTCAGATCACATGATTTGTGCTAAAAAGGATGCTATCTGTATCAGTATTGCGTGACATATAATGTCACTCATCAATGCATGACTAACGCCATTTATGTGTTGCCTCTAGTAGTTATAGATATTTGTGATTTAACTCTGGTAGTTACACTTTCATAATGTCGGTTATTTTGTTTTTTTATTTTTGGTTAGTTGGACGGTATTAGCTTTAAAAAGTTGAGTAGGTCATCTCTCTCTCTCTCTAGAAATGGTGTTGTTTTTCTCCCTTCCATCAATTCCTTTAAGTTTCAGCCTTCTATGGATAGGGCCTAGTGAACAAACAGTTGGGACTCATGTAGCTTGAGAGGTTGGGGGAGGTCTTGTTACTACTGATAAGGTTATTTGTAAGTTACTTTGGTTTATGGATACTATTATGTATGCTGATTGCATTTATATTGCATTTATATTTGTACTGCTGCTCAACATTGGTGGATGTGCATGTCTGGGTGAGGTGGGGGTCTTTGATGATATGAGAGCAAATAATGTAGAGTGAAAATAAATGTTGAGGATGAAATCTTACCCACACTCCTTTTTCTCTGCATGTCAAGTCCAATGGAAGTAACCAGATTCTTTGATAAATTGGAATGGCAGAGGAGATACTCAGTTCACGAGGAAATAAGAGATATGATAAAAAATAAGGATACAAAGAGTGACAAAATAGTATATACCATATGTTTTCTGCGCTTTCTGTTTTGAAGTATCAATAAAACCCTTAAAAACATAAAAGTATGCCATTTTTCTTTTGATTAAAATTTGAACAGATTTTGTCTTCAGCTTTCTTGTCCTCATTAAGTTCCATCTTTTGATCACATTCAATTTACCCATTTTCTGGCAGGTACATCTACCTGGAGGATTTGATGTGTTTCATGGAAGAAGACGAGGCTGTAAAGACCATGAGTCTCTTTGAAGGGGCAGCTGAGAACAGGAGAATCAGCAAATCTTCCTTGAAAAATTGGGTGGTAAGCTTCATGTGCCTAGTGTTACTGGACTCAGAACCAAACCCCGTTAGGTTTGGTTTTAGTTATTTTGGTTGCTTGACTTATCAGCTTAGAATTCCAAAATAGTAAGACAAGAAAAGGCGAGTACAAAAAGTTCTGCAGCCCATCATTGAGAAACCTAACAGCTTGTAATCATAGGCATTGAAAAATTTCATGTATGAACATGAACATAACTGCGTATAAGACTTTCATGTTGTGGTTTTCAATACACCTATGCCTTCAAACAATGCCTGAACTTAGTGTTTATTAGCTTGATAATGTGCTGTCTATTTGTTCCAGGTCTCTGCCTTCAGAGAGCGGAGAGCACTTGCTTTGACACTGAATGACACTAAAACGGCTGTGAACACACTTCATCGTATGGTGAACATAATAGTTGCCATTGCTATAGTAGTTATATGGCTTATTGTGCTGGGAATTGCCACGACCAAATTTCTCTTGTTTGTGAGTTCTCAGCTTGTGGTTGTGGCGTTTGTCTTCGGTAACACATGCAAGACGATATTTGAGGCAATGATATTTTTATTCGTGATGCACCCATTTGACGTCGGAGATCGTTGTGAGATTAATGGAGTTCAGGTAAATTTTCATCTTTACTTGCATCACATTCTTTGCAAATTTGTTCATTTTCATGTCTGGGGCCTAATTTGTTTATCAATGACTCTCAGATGGTAGTTGAAGAAATGAACATCTTAACTACAGTTTTTCTGAGGTACGACAACACGAAAATCACATATCCGAACAGTATCCTTGCAACTTTGCCCATCTTTAACTTCTATCGTAGTCCGGACACAGGAGATGCTATTGAATTCTCTATCCATATATCTACTCCACCAGATAAGATAGTTATGATGAGACAGAGAATAGTCAGGTATGTGGAAATATCTTTTGCTACTTCCTACTTTGGATTGTGGTGGGTTAGTTTTTTTCATCTCTGATTGATACATTGTTTCCTATGGTTGCAATTACAGTTTCATTGAGGGCAAGAAGGAGCACTGGTATCCTGGACCAATGATCATAATGAAGGATGTAGAAGAACTAAATAGGATAAAGTTTGCAGTGTGGCCAACACATAGAATGAACTTCCAGGACATGGGAGAAAGGTGGGTAAGAAGGGCCTATGTGGTCGAAGAGATGGTACGGATTTTCCAGGAGCTTGACATTCAGTACCGCCTGCTGCCTCTTGACATAAATGTCCGTGCAATGCCTCCCATGACGGGCGGTCAGCTTCCTTCTAATTTCACAGCAACTACAAGCTGAGTGAGGAAACAAAAAAGATGTCCATGTGTACTGATATGGTCTTTCCAAGAAACATATATAGATCCTTATACCACCCCCCTTGGGGTCATTTGTACAACCACAGCGATTTAAGTTCATGCAGCAGGATCCTTTAAAGAATGGAGGAGAGGATGATATCCGTCGGATTTGGTTTGACGGGTTGATCTCAAGTTAGTTGCCTTCAATCTTTTAACTAAAGCAAAATGGAGAGATTTGTCTTGTTTGTTTTGTTTGATTTTGCAGATAGCAGTGGCTAATTAGAGCTGTTACTATTCTCTCTCACTCTCTTACTCTCTCGTATCATCTTCATCTCTCTATATGTCTATGCATATATTTGTAACTATACATCTATTTAGTTTGTTTAAATATCCATCCCTCAATGTTGTTTTTGTTTCCACCATTTGAATGTTCTTTGCATTTAACAAATATTAATATTTCAAAATCCGAAACATTTCCAAATTATACTACATTTGCCAGTTCAGTAGAATACCTAAAATCCGACTGAAGTTGTGCTATCTCAGTTCACAAACTATATTCTGAATCATCTCTCTAATAATGTTAACTTCACCTCACCTCAAAAGTAACCGAATAGAAAAAACAACAAAAATGCAATTGTGGGTTAGGTTAGTTGGCCAGGGCTCGGAGTACTGAGTCCGTATCCTTATACTTTAACGGGGTCTAACCAAGTGGAAAAATATTGATTTATAGAGGTCTTAGTTTGAACCCTAGTGATGTGTGCCTGAGCAATCCCCCCCTTAGGTTGTGTTTGGTTTATGATAAATGAGGGTTGGGGATGGAAAATCAATTGCTTTCTCATGTTTGGTAAGTCCAGGCATGAGAAATGATTGCCTGGCACATGAGAAAATATGGGGGAAAATGTAACCCTCCTCCTTGAGTTTTGTTTTCCTCCTCATGAGAAAGTTTGGGAAAACTGGCTAGCATTAAATACACACTTTTCATGACTATTTTGTCCCAATTAACAATTTAGAATTATAATGCATTCTTTTATTATTTAATTTCAAACGAGTATAATTGGAAAATTAAACAAATTTTGTTTTACATCTACACAAACCAAACATGAGAAAAATTAAACAAACTTTATTTCTAGGTTACTTTCACAACATTATCAAACATGGGATAAGAATTTCCCATCACATTCTTTTCGTGAACCAAACAGAGTCTCATTGCTTGTATTTTAAAATTAAAAAAAGTCGGTTATGTCGTCTAGTTTGGGCCCAAAACAGCAGGCCCAACAATAAGTGGGCCCAGCCCAATATAGAAGGGACGGCAGAAAGTGATTGTGAAAGACTGGTGAATGCTTTGCTCATGGTCAGGTTCATAATCAGTGAGTGTATGTAGTTCACTTCGAAATTGGGAGGGAAGAGAAGAGAGAGAAGAAGAGCATGAGGGAATGGCAAACCTGTCGAGCCTCCTCCACGAGCTCCGAGAACGCATAGCTGCCACCTCAGCCACGCCTCCCAACCACGCCGATGACGACGTTTTGGATGCCCGATTCCGCGCCGTCCTCCCTAACCTCCTTCACGCCTACGTCGTTCCATCTCCCTCTGGTACACTGCCACCCACTCTCTCTCTCTCTCTGTGGCTTTCTCGCACAGTAAGTACAATACGACGACGTTTTTGAGTGTGATTTTTCCATTCTTTGCAGCCAACGAGAGAGAAGTGACAGCTGTGTTGAAGCTCATCGCTCACACCGCTAGGAACTTTCCCGGAGTGTTTTACCATGGAAAGGCAAGCGCAATTCTTCCTCTGCTCGGCCGCATCTTGCCTTTCTTCGCAGAACCGGCGTTTCGGTAAGCTGTTAGTTCATAAAGTTAATTTATTTTCGGTTTGTTTCGGTTCGGGAAAAAATGAAAAGTGTGGAAATAAATTTGGGGATTGAAATAGGACTCATTCTGCATTAACACATGTCATTGCTTTTTTGTTGTGATTTTATGATGGAGATGTAATGTCTATTGTTTTAGTTCTCGGCATGGTGTCATCTTTGAAACCGTTGGATCACTTTTATCTTTACTTCGTACCGGAGCACGGGATGCGTACCGTCAGTTTTTCATTGACTCAATGATCGTTGTTGAAGGTAAGGACACAAATTTTTTCAACAACACGGTATGATCAGTTAACTCCAAGATATACCAAGTTTATTTGGTTTTCCTTTACTGGTCATATTAGCGGATAGCTTGGGATATGGATTTATATTTTTGCTTGAACCACTTTGGTATCATTTACCTTCATAAGCATACAAGAAAGCTAAATATGTCTTTTTCTTCGTTCAGATCTTTTGTATGTGGCATCAGTATGTGCTGACGTTTCGAATATTATGGAATCAACTAAATTGACTTTAAAGTGTTTTTGTGAGTCCTTCAATGCAATTTTGGATGATCCTGATCATCTTGGAGATCTCCCGGCAAGTAATAAACCGAATGATGGGATTGGTATCTTGATTAACCTTACGGGCAAAATAAGGTGGCAACCTTTTGCAACATGGATGATAAAGCTTCTTGGTAAATGCTTAACTGAAGGAACTCTGTATGTGGAAGGACTCATTAATGTGTCATTTGTTACGGCTGCGTGTTCCCTTCTATGCTATGGAGATGCTGATGTGCATATGGTGAGTAGCAATTGCTTTATGTTGGCGTTTTTAGTATAAATTCATCTTTATGATGCTGGTGCAACTTGAAAGAATTCAACAAGCTGATAATGCTTTCAACGACTTCAGATATTTAAGCAGCCTGTTCTACAAATTTCTCACTATTTGAATTTTATGCAAGGCATGTTTTGAATTTGCATGCGTTGTTGGATCAGCGATAAATTATGACATCATTCCTCATCAGAAGATAATTCAGTCGATATCAACTATGTTAAGGGAGGACAAAGAAGGGCTTCCTGTATTCAGGTCTGTCTTTGAATGCTCAAAACTTAAAGCTGTTTGCTATTGACATTTTATTTAAGAATGAGAAGTGAAAATCACCCTGTGGAATGAAAACTCAAAGCAACTTTTCTCTGTCTGTAACATTTATGATGGTACTTTTTGGGGTTAAAGTTTATGATTGATACCGTTTAGTAGATAAAAAAGTTTATGCTTCATTATCTTCGATTACCCATCAATGCATGTTTGGCTTTCCCGGAAGGTCAAATTGATTAGTATTGATTTTATATCCCCTTAGTGGTTGAATTATGATAAACATCTTTTGCATTCTATTGATTTTATGATGCTACTTTTTAGTGGTTGTAGACCTCTCTCATTAGGTCCTTTTCTTTTATGCATTCTAACTCAAACATCTTATGTAGATTCTTAGGGTCTTATAGTTTTCAGCTGAGCTTCTTTTTTTCATCATAATTTTCACTAATTGGAAAGCAGTTGTCTCCGAATTGGGTTTATACGCAATTTTGATAGATAGGGAGTCTGCAGGCTGTAGTATTCAGAAGGGCTTCAAGTTCATGATCATGCATGAAACAGAAGAGAAATTACTTTAGATGTGTAATTCCTGGTAATGGGCATGATGTGCTGGCTAGATATCATATATAGATAGGTATTGCAAACTTACTGGCATTAATGTGGTCTGGAGAACATGGTTCTAAAAGTCGTCAATTCTATAGGCCATTAATACGTATAGTGGTCTTCGTGGGATAATAGATTTTCTTTCTGGGGCATTTTATTTTGTTGTCTTTGGGGAATGATAAATGAGATCCTTACATCTGGTATTATTTCCTAATGTTTACCTTGGTCTGCCAATGAATTGCTGGGCTTACACTGCAGAAACATCATTTATGATTCGTCCATTGGTGGTTGCCTTGATGCATTACACTGTAGTTGCCCTGAAGACGTTGTCAAGCTAACAGCTGCTGATTTAGTTGATGTATTACCTCATTCAATGAGGAGTACCAAAAGCCAGGAGCTTAAGGTTAATATTAACGTCCCATCTGTTGTCCTTGAGATAAATTTAACTTTATTTTGTTCTTGCCCTGTGAATTGCTAATTGATCGGAGGGATTGATTTGTTCTATGGACTTAAATAATTTCTGTTTCCAGGTTGCATTGTGCAATGCATATATGCGGATTGCGAAAATGTGTCCCCCTCATATCTGGAGGCCAGAGTCTCTCGTTTATGTCCTTTCTTGTCCAGAACCTTGCTTCTCGTTGATAGATTGCTTACAAGTAGCTCTCTCTATACTTGGTCCTGATCTTGTTGGATTGAGAATTGCAAATAGTAACTGTCAGAGTATATCAGCATTAACTGATAAATCAATTGAAAATTCGAGGGTTGGAGAAAAAAGGCCTATTCAGGATGTGGATACTTTCAAGATTAAACGTCAAAAGGTAGATAAAGAAATCATGAGTTCTGATTCTAATTTTCAGGTGGAGCGCAAACATATTCATACAGTTGCTTGTGAAAGAGAAGATTATGCAGATTATATGCATCAGTCACTTCTTTCTTTTGTTGAAATTTTAAAATCTCCTGGTGTCAATCCTGATTCTTTAAGACCAGAGGTCGCATTAACAGCTCTTAGCATGCTTTGCATTGCCTTCTGTAGATACCCAGAGACCAATCTGTCACAAAGCATCTTTAATCAGATGTATGCATGGATACCCTGGGTATGTCAGCAGGTATGTTGGCTTAAACTGGTGGACTTATCATTAGCTTACTCAATTTCACCTACCACTAAATAGGGTTATATTATGTAGGCAAAGCGAGAAAATTCAGTTGCACTTGATATTTCCATCTACCTGGAAGGAATTCACAGCATGTTGCTTTCACAGAGTAAGGAGATGGACCTCATGAAAGATCTTGCTTTTGCGATATTGATGTGTTATCTAATTTTTGGTTCTTAAATTCTATCAAGATAATGGATAATCATGTATGACACTTCTATCTTTCTCCCAGATGAGGGAATGTCTTTATTCTTTTCTTTTCTTTTTCTAAGTGTATATTGGGTGTTGTATTTTGGCAAAGGCTGACTATTCAAGCATCAATCATCTCATTTTGTACACATACTTAATAATAAATGCACCCTTGTTGAAATCATAAAAGAGGTGCGACTTCATTTCTTGATTAAAATATCCCCTGAAGGTAAATCTTAGTTGTGTCAGAGATGTATTGAATGACTAATTTCTTTTATATAAAGTGGGAATGGTGCCTTTTCTGTTGTCCCATTCTTTTTCATGAAAGGTTATTCTAGCTCTCCAGTGTCTCTCTCTCTCTCTCTCTCTCTCTCTCTCTCTCTCTCTCTCTCTCATTCATACATATGATTCACACACTAGCACAACTTCTTCCCTTATTTCAAAAAATGCCGGGGGGAAGTATCATTACCTAGATTTGTTTCCTTTTACCCTTTATTATGGGAGAGAAGATAATAATAGGGTGCTTGAAGTGGTTTGCTATTTATTGCACGAGATTTTCTTGAGTCTGCTCTTCTGTTTACTAATACTCCATTCTCTGGAGGCCTGGTTGTTGAGTACTAGAGTTCTGTGCATATGCTGTGATTCCATCATTACTGAATGTTAAATAATTTTATGTTTTTATTCAGGTCCCTTAGCAATGGGGAGTATGCAAAATAAGGATGTTGATGCAGACCTTATGCATGTCGTAAAGCTTCCATGGACCCATTCTCTTGTAAATAATACTGGCCCTCATCATCCGTGGAAAACTAAATGCACCTCTGTTCAAGTTGCATGCAAACTTGGTCATAGAACAGGAACTGAAACTCAGCTTGAAGTCTTGGATTTGAGCCTTAATGATGAATTTGAAGAAGTTAATATTGAAGCTATAATTTCGATGCCTGTGATTGTCATTTGGTCTGGTTTTGGTGGGCTGTCACGTATATTCAGAAGGCTTGAGTAAGAGAACAGTTGAAGTTGTTCATTTACGTTTTGTAATAGTTTTCACATATGTTAGTAATATATATGATCGAAATTATCAATTTATGAATGCATTGATAACACTCTGGATTGGAAATGGGATCTTATAATGAAATGTCACCTAAGGCTTCATTGACAAAATAAAAGAAAATTAAGAACTTCTGTTCTTGCTTGAAAAATTATATCAGTTATCATGGATGGCCGTGTGCTGGAAAACAGTGTTACATAAACTGCATTTGGAAATGGTCTTTTGTTGATTAACTACTTTGGGTAGCGGTGGAGGGATGCATTTGTGGTTTTGGCTTGCACTATACTTGCGCTATAAGATTCTAGTTGTGTGCTCTATGCTCATGAAACCATAAAAATTGTTCTTGTTGTGTGCTCTATGCTCATGAAACCATAAAAATTATGTTCATTAAAATACATTTTGTTTCCCACTTGCAGGTTCTTGAGGGGAGAGAGACCTGAGAAGGTTAGGAATATTATTCCCTTTTCCCTTGGTCTTTTGTCCTGCCTTTATGGATCTTGTAATGATGGAGATGGCACAAATAGAAGCCAGTGTAAGTTAGTTTTAAATATGAAAAATGAGAAACATGGTCGAACGGCAGATTCTTTACTGCAAGGATTCTGGTGTTCAAAGTGTGACAGAAGTGTTAGACAAAATACTGCGGTATATTCAAAAGTCATATGCCCCCCTGATATGAACAGCAGAGAAATGAGTTTGGATTGTAATTTTTCCCATCTGCAGTCTCTATTTCTTGAACTTCTTTATGATGAATCAGAAGAGGTTCAAGTTGCTTGTGTGAAAAATATTTACCGAATACTTGTACATGGGGGCAGAGACAATCTGATTAAGTCAAGATTTGAATGGATTAAATGTGTTAAATATTTACTTCTTAATGGAAAGAATGCTGTAAGAGATGCATTCTGCACCCAGATTAGTTCATTCCTTGATGATTCTGTAATGAGTTACTTATTTCTTGATGAGGACACATCAAATAAAAGTAAAGAAGCAGAGTTTTTTAACATAATCGAGCATGCCTTCTCAGAAACTAAAGATCCTCAAATCTTTGAGACTCTTTTGGAATCTACAGCAGAAATAATGATTGCAGTTGACATTCACAGTCAACTATTCTTGTTTTCTCTTTTTTTGTTGGTTGATCAGCTTGATAATCCACACATGACAGTGAGAATGAATGCATCAAGGCTGATACACAAAGCTTGCTACTTTCATCTGAAAGGGGGATTTGAACAAATCCTTTTGAAAGTTGTCCACGTTCGAAATGAACTATTTGATTATCTGTCTGCGAGGCTGTCTAGCCGTCCAAGTATGGTCAAAGAGTTTACAGAATCAATTCTTGGTATTGAAACTGAAGATCTTGTCAAGAAAATGATTCCTGTTGTTCTTCCGAAGCTTGTAGTGTCTCAGCAGGATGATAAACAAGCACTTGACACCTTATATGAACTGGCTAAGTGCTTAAACACTGATTTGGTGCCTCTTGTAGTTAATTGGCTACCAAAAGTGCTAGCTTTTGTTCTCCATCGAGCAGATGTGAGAGAGTTAGCTGTTGCTTTGCAATTTTACCATACGCAGACTGGTTCTGACAAACAAGAGATCTTCGCTGCTGCATTACCGGCCCTTTTAGACGAACTCATATGCTTTTTAGATGGAGGTGATTCAGATGAGATAAACAGAAGGTATGAACGTCTACTATCCCCCTGGGTTTTATTTTGGTCAGTGCATTCGGTGGGTTATAATGTTCTTTTCACTCAGATGCTGCCTGCACAGTTCTTTGTGGTACTTACCTTTTTTCACTGACTAGCGACGCAATGAATTTCAGTAGCAGCGATATTTATTTACAATTTTACTGCACTGCAACAGATGCAAGAATTATGCCAAGGTATTAACATGTCAAATATGCTTACAGGTTAGCAAGAGTTCCTGAGATGATAAAAGAGGTTGCGAGAGTTCTAACTGGTGGTGAAGATCTTCCCAGCTTTTTGAGGAATCATTTTGTTGGCCTTCTTAACAGTATTGATAGAAAGATGCTCCATGCAGAAGACTTTTCACTGCAGAAACAAGCCTTACAACGCATTGAGATGCTAATTAAAATGATGGGTTCTCACCTTAATACTTATGTGCCTAAACTGATGGTTCTTCTCATGCATGCTATTGGTAAAGAAGCCCTCCAGAGTGAGGGCCTGTCTGTCCTGTATTTTTTCATTGTGCAGCTGGTGAAAGTATCACCAGCTAGCACTAAGCATGTAATTTCTCAAGTTTTTGCTGCTCTTATTCCCTTTTTAGAGAGAAATGAAGAAAATCCCATACATCTAGATAAAGTGGTTAAAATTTTGGAAGAACTTGTGCTGAATAACAGGGTCATTCTAAAGCAGAATGTACGCGAGTTCCCTCCGTTGCCCGGTATTCCATCTCTAATTGAAGTGAACAAAGCTATACAAGAAGCCCGAGGGTCAATGACATTGAAGGATCGATTGCGTGATGTTGTTGATGGTTTGAATCATGAGAGCTTAAATGTCAGATATATGGTTGTGTGTGAGTTGAGCAAGTTGCTGAGCCTGAAACAAGAAGAGGTAACAGCTCTGATAACTGCTGAAAGTGGTACAGATATGGATATTTTGAGTTCTTTAATCACATCCTTGCTAAGAGGATGTGCAGAAGAATCAAGGACTGCAGTTGGACAGCGGCTGAAGTTGGTATGTGCTGATTGCCTTGGGGCCCTGGGTGCCGTTGACCCTGCTAAAGTGCAGGGCTTTTCATGTCAACGTTTTAAAATTGAATGCTCTGATGATGACCTTATCTATGAGTTAATCCACAAGCACCTTGCAAGGGCTTTTAGAGCTGCACCTGACACTATAATTCAAGACTCAGCTGCATTGGCTATACAGGAACTGCTAAAGATTGCAGGCTGTGAGGCCTCATTAGATGAGAATGCTGCTGCATCTACGTCAGGGACTCCAAAAGACAAAGAGCCTTTGAATGTTGATGCATCTGGGATTATGGGTATTGATGGTAGCAGTAAGATGAATAGAAGGGGTCAGATATTATGGGACCGCTTCTCCAATTATGTTAAAGAGATAATTGCCCCTTGCTTAACCTCTAGATTTCAACTTCCAAATGTTGCTGATTCTTCATTTGCTGGCCCAATTTACAGGCCATCTATGTCATTCAGAAGATGGATATTCTACTGGATAAGAAAGCTGACTGCACATGCCACTGGTTCTCGTGGCAGCATTTTCAATGCATGTCGAGGTATAGTTCGTCATGATATGCAAACAGCAATATATTTGCTTCCGTATTTAGTCCTTAATGCTGTCTGTCACGGCACAGAGGAGGCACGCCATGGCATAACAGAAGAAATCCTTTGTGTTCTTGATATTGCAGCATCTGATAACAGTGGGGATGCTGTTCATGGAGTTAATGGTGGGAAAAATGAAGTATGCATTCAAGCTGTGTTCACTCTCCTTGATAATCTTGGTCAATGGGTGGATGATATTAAACAAGAATTAGCTCTTTCCCAGTCTTTTCAATCAGTGGCATCTAAGCAACAAGCATCCAAGACAAAGGATAAAATTCATAACTCTTTGAAAAATCAAGATCATCTCCTCGTACAGTGTACATATGTTTCAAAACTGTTGTCTGCAATTCCTAGGGTGTCTCTTGCCAGGGCCTCCTTCAGGTGTCAGGCTTATGCAAGGTCTTTAATGTACTATGAGTCATACGTGAGGGGAAAGTCAGGTTCTTTTAACCCTGCATCTGAGAGAAGTGGCATCTTTGATGATGACGATGTTTCATATCTAATGGAAATATACAGCTCTCTAGATGAGCCTGATGGTCTTTCTGGCTTTGCATGTTTACGGAAATCTATGAGATTACAATTACAGGACCAGCTCTTAATTAATAAAAAGGCTGGAAACTGGGCAGAGGCTTTAACTTCTTGTGAACAAGCTTTGCAGATGGAACCAACATCAGTTCAAAGGCACTCCGATGTCCTTAACTGTTTATTAAACATGTGTCACCTTCAAGCCATGGTTACTCATGTGGATGGCTTAATTTCTAGGATTCCCCAGTACAAGAAAACATGGTGCATGCAAGGTGTACAGGCAGCATGGAGGCTGGGGAGGTGGGATTTGATGGATGAGTATCTTAGTGGGGCTGATGAAGAAGGTCTACTTTGTAGCAGTTCTGAAAGTAATGCCTCATTTGATATGGATGTTGCAAAGATTCTCCAGGCACTGATGAAGAAGGATCAGTTCTCAGTGGATGAAAGAATTGCCCTCTCGAAGCAAGCGCTCATTGCTCCTCTTGCTGCTGCAGGCATGGATTCTTATGTACGTGCTTACCCATTTGTTGTAAAACTTCACCTGCTACGAGAGCTTGAGGACTTTCACACTCTTCTTGCTGATGACTCTTTCTTGGAGAAATCATTTCAATTGGGTGATCATGGATTCTCCCAAGTGATGGAGAATTGGGAAAACCGTCTCAGGTTTACACAGCCATCAATCTGGGCAAGAGAGCCACTTTTGGCCTTCCGCAGACTGGTTTTTGCTTCCAGTGCTCTTGGCGCTCAAGTTGGGAACTGCTGGCTTCAATATGCAAAGCTCTGTCGCATGGCCGGTCATTATGAGACAGCAAACCAGGCGATTCTAGAAGCCCAATCTACAGATGCACCTAATGTTCACATGGAGAAGGCTAAACTTCTGTGGAGCACCCGGCGATCTGATGGTGCCATTGCACAGTTGCAACAGTCTCTCCTGAACATGCCTGTAGAGATTGTAGGCTCCTCTGCAATTTCATCAATTACTAGTCTTTCACTGGTTCCACTGAACCTTCCGCCTTTAGTTTGTGATACTCAATCTTTGAATGAGAATCGAGATATTGCAAAGACCCTTCTTCTCTATTCTAGGTGGATCCATTACACTGGGCAGAAGCAGAAAGAAGATGTGCTGAGTCTTTATTCGAGGGTGAGGGAACTGCAGCCCAAGTGGGAGAAAGGATATTTCTACATGGCTAAGTATTGTGAGGAAGTTCTTGCCGATGCCAGGAAACGTCAGGAAGAAAACATTGAACTTGGTCCAGGGAAAATGCCGACAAGTAGTGATATTGTTGGTTCTTCAAATTTAAAGACTGAGAAGCTTTGGTGGTCATATGTGCCTGATGTACTGTTATTCTATGCAAAGGGGCTTCATAGGGGCCACAAGAATCTCTTTCAAGCACTTCCAAGGTTGTTAACCTTATGGTTTGACTTCGGCAGTATGTATCTAACAAGTGGCACATCATCCGATAAAGATTTGAAAAGTGTCCATATGAAGGTAACTTTTGTTATATTGAAGATGAACTTAATTTCTTTTAGCTACATTTAAGCTCTGCTTTCTCCATTCTATATTCTCTTCTTATTTTGGTAGGTAATGAGTATAATGCGAGGATGTTTGAAGGATTTGCCAACATACCAGTGGTTAACAGTACTGCCACAGTTGGTTTCCAGAATTTGCCACCAGAATGAGGAAGTTGTTCGATTGGTCAAAAACATCATTACATCAGTTCTCCGGAAATACCCACAACAAGCTCTGTGGATTATGGCAGCAGTTTCAAAATCCACTGTTCCTTCAAGGCGGGAGGCAGCTGCAGAAATCCTACATGCTGCACGAAAAGAGTTCAGCCAAGGAAATACTGGCAGCAATCTGTTTGTGCAGTTTGCAAGTCTGATTGATCACTTAATTAAGTTATGCTTCCATGCTGGTCAGCCAAGGGCAAAAACAATTAATATCTCAACTGAATTTAGTGCCTTAAAGAGGATGATGCCACTGGGAATTATCATGCCAATTCAGCAATCTCTAACTGTTAGCCTACCGACATACGATGGGAAGCTCACTGACTCACTTAGATCTGATATCTTTTCTGCGACTGATCTTCCTACAATATCAGGAATCAGTGATGAGGCCGAGATTCTTTCATCCCTTCAACGACCTAAAAAAGTGAGTTCTTTTTCTGGATTTAGAAAATGCATGTAGTCATTTAACATGTTTCTGATTTTACATCTTATCATACTTGTAACTGAATTGGTTAATCTGTGGTATGCCATAGCAGGGTATATACCAAGAAGGCATCATATTTTACCAAATTACGTATGTATGTTGGTTTTCCTCTTAAATGTATATGGAATGACTGTTTAAAGTTGTGAACCCCACAACCCCCACCACCCTATGTCCTAACTTAATAAAGGAAGAGCTACAGTCACCAATCATCACCTGTTAATCAAATCTAAATTTATACGATGAGTCAATTATTGACTGGATAGATTTCCATAAGTTGTGGTAAAGCACAAAAACTGTGGATTTGGAGAAGATTTTGAAGGGATTAGCTTTTGCTGTCGTCACTTGTGCCTGTCCTGTTAACTGTCTGATTTTCTATGCTATGTTGCACATCATCTCTGTAATTGTCAGTCCTATTCTCTTTTGCGTTTCAGATTGTTTTAATGGGCAGTGACGGCATTGAACGTCCATTCCTCTGCAAACCCAAGGATGACCTTAGGAAAGATGCCCGCATGATGGAGTTCACTGCAATGATAAACCGTTTGTTGTCTAAATACCCAGAAAGCCGTCGAAGGAAACTCTACATTCGCACTTTTGCAGTAATTCCTTTGACAGAGGACTGTGGCATGGTAGAATGGGTGTCCCACACTCGTGGACTTCGGCATATACTTCAAGACATATATATAAACTGTGGAAAATTTGATAGGCAAAAGACAAATCCTCAGATCAAACGAATTTATGATCAATGCCATGGTAAAATACCAGAAGATGAGATGTTGAAGGACAAAATTCTTCCAATGTTCCCTCCAGTGTTTCATAAATGGTTCTTAACCACTTTTTCTGAGCCAGCTGCTTGGTTTAGGGCTCGGATTGCTTATGCACACACTACTGCAGTTTGGTCCATGGTTGGGCATATTGTGGGGTTGGGTGATCGACATGGTGAAAACATTCTTTTTGATTCTACAACAGGTGACTGTGTTCATGTTGATTTCAGTTGCTTATTTGATAAAGGCTTGCAGTTAGAGAAGCCTGAGCTGGTGCCTTTCAGGTTGACTCAGGTGAGAGAAGCGACATGGATGCATGTGGTTTCCGTTGTGTCAAGTTTTCTTTACTAGAATTTTCAAATACTTTTATTTTAAGGTGCAAAAAGAAAGACCAACTAGAATATCAAAATGAGGATAAAATCTATATTGTATGTTGATTATCAAAATGATATAACATGCATGCCTCTACATGAACTAGAATGTTCTAGTGTGAGTACAATTAATACTTCATGATCTGCTAATGATGGTTATAAAATCGTACCCAATTTAAATTGTTTCTTATTACCTGGGATTTGACGCTAATGGGGACTGTTATGAAACCTGCAGAATATGATTGATGGCTTGGGCATCACTGGTTATGAGGGAATCTTTTTGAGGGTCTGTGAAATCACACTTTCAGTACTGAGGATGCATAAGGAGACTCTGATGAGTGTTCTTGAAACTTTCATCCATGATCCTCTTGTGGAATGGACAAAATCTCACAAGTTAAGTGGAGTAGAAGTTCAGAATCCACATGCTCAGGTTTGGATCTTTGGTTATCTCATTTATCATTGTTGTTGTGACAGGTTTACTGTCACTATTGTTCATTATAAATGTAAAGGTAGTGATGAAATTGATTTTTCATTTCCTAATTGAACTGAGTGGAGATTTTCTCAAGGCCTGCCATGTCAAATTGTTGCAACTTGAGTGAAAACGTTTCTTAGAGTAAATTGCCCCAAGAAAACAGAATAACTCTCTATCATTATCGCATTGATATTCTAGTCCAGTGTGGTGTTTCTTGATCTTTCGTACACAATATGCCACCTGATAGAATAAGGTGTTGGGAGCAAGGATTTCTTTTTTAAACTATGATCTGAATTTCCTTAAATTTGATGCATCTTTTTACAGAATATCCACCTGATGAATATGGACATATATTCAGGAGTAAGGAATTCTTGATAGAAGTAGTGATGCTGTTCCATTACACGTTTGTGATTGATAAGTTTTGATCCCTGTTCATGTTGAGATATGATCATAAATTCCCTAGATGTGGATGTTAGATCAAAGTGAAACTTTAGCAATTGTGACCCATGGTTTGTGGTGTATCCTTCCTGAAAATGCAAAACATGTTATAAAGATAGTGGTAAGGTTTATGGTATGAAGCAATCACTAAATTGTGTTCTGGTAAGGTTTATGGTATGAAGCAATCACTAAATTGTGTTCTATATGAACATTACAGCGAGCAATCAGTAACATTGAGGCAAGGTTGCAAGGAGTAGTTGTTGGTGTTGGGGCAGCGCCATCTTTGCCTCTGGCCGTAGAAGGTCAGGCTCGTCGATTAATAGCTGAAGCAGTCTCCCACAAAAATCTTGGAAGGATGTATATCTGGTGGATGCCTTGGTTCTGAAGTTAAATTGATCAAGGGTTCTCCTGTTCTAAAGTTGAATCAACAAAGTCTTTGTGGGCTCGAGGATTTTCTTAAGCAGCCTCACAAAATATCTTAGGAATAGGCTTCAAAGATTCACTATGAAAGAGTCCTGTAGTGTATATTTTGTTCAGGTATGCTCTACTATTTCTTTGTCTTTAATAAATTTTATTTTATGCTAGTGTTTTTGTTATCGACAATGCAATGTTGAAGAAAATAGATTAGGTAATTTCCATTTGTTTTTATCTTGAATTATTTAACACTGGCATTTCAACTTTTCACCAATAGTACATAAGGTGGAGGAATTAGTGTGGGTGACTTGCTAGTAGCTATTTGAACTTCCAAAAAGTAATAATTCATTAAGGGATGTTATTATTGTGATGTATAACAATCTGAAGGCAATGCATTTAAGGTGGCTACACCAATAGAACTAAGGTGCACGTAAGACAATTTTCTAACAATGTTATTCTCAGACTAGGGCTTGTAATAAAACCACCAAGAATGTGGCACGGGCACTATGCACAATGTTCTAACAATACCATTATTTGTTATGTGTAGTGGGCTATGGCTCTTCTCCACCAATATAAGCTTGATCTTTTTACTCGAAGTTCTATTTTTTTCCCTTCAATGAGTGTTCACTAGTAATGTCATGAATTTACTTTTGTTATTGCTTGAATTTGATCTATTTTCTTATTTTTGCTATGAAGGTGTTCTTTATTGGGAATGAAGCTTTTAGGTGACACTCCTCGACTGATTCTGCGGGGACTGAGGAGGCTGTGCTGGGATTCGAGTTTTGACATGTACTAGAGGAATCTGAGTGGCCGGGCTTAACTTGACAACCCCAGACTGATTGAAATTCGCAAGATTCGACAGACATGTGCTTGAGTGGTATTTTCCTTCTGGTTAAGGAGATCATCACAAGAGACCTCAGGTTGTACATTGATTGTGCTCTGTATATAAACAGTTTGTATCATACCTCGGTGTGGCGGTTTGTGCGCTTAATAACCATATGGGATGTGCTCCTAGGGTTAGGATTCAAAGAGAAAAATTGCATTCGCTGTATATGCGATGTCTGTCGGGAGATATTAAGGTTAATTTTGTATGCTTCATCCCTTCAACATATCCCATTGTATATACTTACACATGAGACTTGTACCTGTATTACTATCACCTCCCTTAACGCCATTATTGAATGAAGCTGGAAGCCAGTTCGCTATCCAATTTTTGTACTGCAAAAATGACTGAAATTTTTATCGATAGGCTTGAATTTATCACATAACCTGGAGAGAATAGATTATTTATCTTTTCAAAGGTGAGATGGACTGGAGAATAGAACGTTGATTATTGTTAAAACCAAAAGCAAAAAAATCCAATATCCCTGACAACGTGAAAAAAAGAAGGTTATGCTCATCAATCTGCTTTTGATTTTTCCATAAGTCAAATTGTATAACCTAAAGCTACGAGAGATGATTTTATAGAAAGCTACTCTTAAGCTGTTCACTAAGCTACCTTGGTACTTTTGTATCACAGGAAGGCAGTCTATTTCCTCAAGCAGCAACTCAACATAACCAGTCCTTCACAGCTCTCCCCTTGGCAACAAAACAACCAACATTCTTCCGATCAATTCTCATCGGACTTTCCATCCGAAGCATCATCTGTTTAACCAGTCCTTTAACTGGGGATTCCCCTCTAACACTGCTATGCTTTCCTGACCCGCAGATGACGACAACCTCTGCCGGGATCACATCCTTCCCACTGTTGAACCTGCATCGCATTGCCTCAAACCACTCCAACAAAATCAAATAAGCTGAACCTAAATGCATGCCATGCAAATCCAACTTGGCCTCCAAAGGTTCCCACACCATCACCTCATCCAAAACTGTTGATTCAACTAACTCTTTAACCAACAAAGCCTCATCACCATTCAAAACTCCATTCAATTCTTCAATCGAACATGGAAAATCTTTCGGTTCTTGCAGCATTGCCATGATTGTAAGGCATGAATTCAAGACCGAATTGTAAGTCCTAATAGAGAAAGGAAGACTCAAACTTTTCATTTTTCGGAGCCACACAAGCATTGCAGCAAGCTCACTATGAGCTCCATACGATGAAAGAACCATATTGGAACAAATTGTATCAATAGCAATCCCTTGGTTCTCCATTTGTTCCACAACTTTCAACATATCTTCAAACAGTCCCAATCTTCCATATCCATAAACCACAGACCTAAACTCGAAAACCGATGGTTTGAGTCCTTTAACTCTCATCTCCTCAATCAAATTGTCTGCTTCACGAGGTCGATCCATTTCACATAAACCACTAATCATTGATTCAAAAGCTCGGTTTTTGACATAAACAGAGGAAGAATTATGAAGAAGCTGATAGAGGTAACTGTAGGAACTATCAAATCCATGCTTTGAACTTAGCTTAGAGTGTGATTCAACCAACTGACAATGAAAAAGAGCAAGCTCTCGTTCCCTAGAGCCTAATTTGGAAATGGTTTCAGAGATTAGAACTTCTGCTTCGTTGTGTTGGCCTTGTTTGTCGAGCAGGGCAACAAGGGCTGCTACCAACTTGGGATTCCATTCAAACCAAGACGCTTCTGTGATTTTTGAGTAGAACTGAAGAAAACCCAAGTTAATAACTTAGCTGAAATGAAAAGTAATGGCTTGTTTGGTTGTTGAGAAAATGCTGAAAAACAAAAAACAACCCAAAGGAAATGGGTCATTATCATTATGTTTCTTGGAAACCATTAAGAAATAGCAAAAGATTTAATTTGTTCTTATCAATTTCTCAGCAACCAAAAACACAGAGAGAGAGAGAGAGAGAGAGAGAGAGAGAGAGAGAGAGAGAGATGGACTTACAGGGAGGGCGAGGGAAGAGAGATGGGGGAGAGTGGTATCAGGGGAGAGAAGATAGGAGAGAGTGTTGAGAGCAATGGACTTGGTAGAAGAAGTGAGGAATTTGGCAATCAACTTGTTTGTGACCTTGGCGTCCCTGGCATTGGCTGCAAGCTTGGTGAGAAAGCGTTGGCCTTGTTTGGTCACTGCGCATTGGATTGGTGATGTTAATGGAGGCAGAGGTCGTCGAGGGTTCCATGGTAATGCTATTGAGAAAGATAGTTGTCCGCTGCCAATGCCTCCCATTTGGTTGAGGCTGAGCATCATTTGGGCATATGATGTGATTGGGCTTAACATGGCCTCGGAGTTCCCCCACTTTTCTAGTTTTTCAGAGGAAACAAATTCTTAAAAGTTGTCAATTTTTTAACGTGGTGTTACTAATCCAATCTGGTGAAAAATTATTATATCATAGTAGAATGAGAGAAGTGGAAGAAGAAGCAAGGATGACATACTTAACCCCAACATGTGTTTTCAATCCATACTTCAAATCAATCTAAACAAAATAGTCATATATGATTATGCTACATAATTCTGAAGAAATAACAAATAATGTTAAACGATATTAAAAGCGATATTGATATATTCGTAAATTTGAGTATCAATCCACACGACTGATATTTTTGTCTCTGGTTATAACATAAGTAGATGATGAGTTTGTACTTTAAATTATAATACACACACGTTTATTATAACATAGATAAATTTGTTACACAATATTGAGGTGTTACGGTCTCATCCAAAATGACTAATTCGAGAGGATCAAGTAGTGGAGAAATTATAGAATTGCTAGTGGTTATAATTTTATATTCCTAAGGAAAAAAAAAATTCATGTGTTAAGATTGTAGCTAATTTTCATAATTTTTTTTAGTAAACTGTCTTGCAACTGACAAAATGTGGAATGAGAAACTTGGAACGAAAGCTTCCAATACACCAGCTTCCACTCAACCGCCAAGCAAAACGTTTAAAAGCTTCTCTCTTTGACACAGTCCTTCAAAGACTTACAACGTTGTCATTCGGAGAATGATTATGGGCAATCGAAACGGTGTCGTGTTCAGACTCATGAGCATGCCTCTAGGTCGTCTTTGTCTTCGTCCACATGCGTCCGTGCAGCTCTCTCGTTTTACTTCAACTTCGACAGACAAAATTTCCACTCAGGCCCTAGACGGAGACTTCTTTGCATTGAACAAAAGGATCTCCCATTTGATCCGAACCGGCCAGATAGCCCAAGCGAGGGAAGATTTTGACAGGATGGAGCAACGAAATGTTGTAACTTGGAATTCAATGATCACTGGGTATGTAAAACGCAGAGAGATGGCCAAGGCGCGTAAGTTGTTTGATGAAATGCCTGAGAGAGATGTGGTTTCGTGGAATTTGATGATATCGGGGTATATATCTTGTCGTGGAGATAGGTATATTGAGGAGGGGAGGAGTTTGTTTGATCAAATGCCAGTGAGGGATTGTGTTTCTTGGAACACAATGATTAGTGGGTATGCCAAGAATCAGAGGATGACTGAGGCATTACAGCTTTTTAATAGAATGCCTAACCAGAGTGTTGTTTCTTGGAATGCAATGATTACTGGGTTTTTGCAGAACTGTGACGTTGTGCATGCAATTGAGTTCTTTGAGAGAATGCCAGAACGGGATCGGGCTTCTCTTAGTGCACTTGTATCGGGGCTTATTCAGAATGGTGAATCGGATGAAGCTGCGAGGATTCTTCTCGAATGTGGGAACAGGGATGATGGAAGAGAAGATTTGGTGCATGCTTATAATACGTTGATTGCTGGTTATGGTCAGAGAGGAAGGGTTGAAGAAGCCAGGAAGCTTTTTGATCAAATCCCATTTTTGCATCAGAAGGGAAAAGAGGGCAATAGGAGGTTTGAGAGAAATGTGGTATCATGGAATACCATGATTATGTGCTATGTGAAAACAGGAAATATTGTTTCTGCCAGGGAACTTTTTGACCAAATGAGAGAACGAGATACCTTTTCTTGGAATACCATGATCAGTGGCTATGTACATGCATCGGATATGGAAGAGGCCTCCAGCCTCTTTAGTAAAATGCCAAATCCTGATGCACTGTCATGGAATTCATTGATTTTAGGGTATTCCCAGGTTGGTTGTTTAGAATTGGCTCATGATTTTTTCGAGAAGATGCCCCAAAAGAACCTGGTCTCTTGGAACTCCATGATAACAGGGTATGAGAAAAATGAGGACTTTGTAGGAGCAGTCAAGCTCTTTGCTCGAATGCAACTTGAGGGAGAGAAACCTGATAGACACACTTTATCTTCACTTCTCAGTGTGAGTACTGGGTTGGTAGATCTGCATCTTGGCATGCAGGTTCATCAGATGGTCACAAAGACAGTTATTGCAGATGTGCCATTAAACAACTCCCTTATTACTATGTATTCTCGATGTGGTGCAATAAAAGAGGCACAGACAATATTTGATGAGATGAAACTGCAGAAAGATGTTATCTCCTGGAATGCAATGATTGGAGGCTATGCATCTCATGGTTTTGCTGCAGAGGCTTTAGAAGTTTTCGCTTTGATGAAGAGGTTAAAGGTGCGGCCTACTTATATAACATTTATCGCAGTGTTGAATGCATGTGCTCATGCAGGATTAGTTGATGAAGGCCGGAGTCAATTTAAATCCATGATTAGTGAATTTGGAATTGAGCCACGGGTTGAACACTATGCCTCCCTTGTGGACATCATCGGTCGGCATGGCCAGCTTGAGGAGGCCACGGGTTTGATTAAGAGCATGCCATTCGAGCCAGACAAGGCTGTATGGGGAGCATTGTTAGGTGCTTGTAGAGTGCATAACAATGTAGCGTTGGCCCGAGTTGCAGCTGAAGCATTAATGAGACTTGAACCCGAAAGCTCAGCTCCATATGTATTGCTATACAATATGTATGCTGACGCTGAACTATGGGATGATGCGGCAGAGGTGAGATTGATGATGGATAAGAATAATATAAGAAAGCATGCGGCTTACAGTCGGGTAGATTCTTCCCATTTCTAAGGACATTTATATGCTGATTATATGAAGTTGGTGATTCAGTACCACAGAATCCCTGTCATTGATATTGGTTTCCTCTGATCCAAGTTAATTGTTAAACCATTCAATCAAATATTCTTGCTTGTATTACCCTGGAGATGGGAAACGACACAATCCAGGAAAAAAAATACGGTGATTTAGACACTTGGAAGAATGGTAATATGCCCAAAAAAGGAAGGACAGCTGTGGGCTAACTGAGTCTGAACCAGGTTCTACAGACACATGAACTTCAATGAATAGCATGAACACTGTCAGGTTTCAATCTGGTGGATATGAACCATACATGATGCTGTTGTCACACTTAACACTAGCCTATTTGGTACACAATTCATTGTAACTGATGAAGATTAAGTTGGGTGACGCCGACAGGCAACAGGCTGGTACGTTGTTAACATAACCTCTAGTCAAGCCCTTATCTTTGAACTAACCATGATATATATGTTACCTCTCTGTTCCAGAACTTTAAAAATTGACAATTTGTATTTTCTGGTCCTAATTTCTTCAGATTCTAGTGAGATTGCACGTCCAGATTTCCAGTGTTTGGGGCTTAAGAAGTGTAGTAGAGTCATCATTAAATATCAATGACAGGCGTGGAATTTTCCTGCTCTTTATTGTTCTAATTTCTACAACTCTGGCTCTAATGTTAATCTAGAAGGCACGAGTGGACTTGCAGCATTTTATGGTGGGATCAATGCAAGAGCAAAAGCATTTCCTTTCAATGTTTTCCAAATAGGATCTGTGAACTCAAGGGAGATCCTAACTAACAGATGTTATTGAAATACAGAGATGCATGGCCTCCACGAGTGATCTTAGAGCTCGTCACGAAATGGACAAGTCTTATGCATCGAGGTGGCTATTCTTTGGAATTTCAGTGACAGGTGCAGAATCTTGTGACTATGAATTGGATTATTTATTTGAGCTGATCAATGCATGTTTGTTGTATAGAAGCAATTTTATGAAATTTTTACTGGTCCGTCAGCTATGAATGTGCAATGTTATTTCTTTCCAATGATATGGAAAAGTGGCTAGAGACTGTAACAAAGATTCTATGAACCTAGAATGACAGATCACATGCGAACCAATTGGTCTGCACCTTTTAAGATGACAGAGACTTGCTTCCAAAACCTAGGTTAGGAAAGTTCAGCTTAAGAATGACCACAAAAACCAGATGCTATATCTCATAACACCCGAAATCATGGAGTTTCTGGTCGGACAATACTTAACAATTTTATCGTTTTCTATTATGACGGTTTTCTTGTTCACAGAATCAAAGGGTATTTTGGAGTTAAAGATTCTACTCTTTTGTTTGAACATTGGAAAATTCCAGAGAAAGCTAAGAAGAAACTGTTGATATTGGAAGGTCGTTAAAAAGTCGGTTGATATGATTGCAAATGTCGATGTTGTGAACAACAATTGAATATCAAAGCTCCTCGATATGGTTTTTGTACTTTTACCATTGTCAACTTGTGAATTAAAATAATGACATTTACCTCAAAATATGAATAATAAAGACCACCTAAAAATGAAAACACAAAATATAATCGGATGATAACCTTTTTTTTTTTTTTTTTGTTGTTGTTGTTGTTGGGACATTCTTCATAATTGTGTACCCACCAACATTTCACCCTTGTAAACATTTACTCTTTATTGAAACATCTTTCTTCACTGTCGCCTTCCGGTTTCCAACAATGGAAGATCACATTGTAAAACATTTCCAGTTTCATCTTACTCTTTTTCGGAAATTCTTTTGCGCCCTACCGGTTTCCAACAATGGAAGCTCACATGTTAACCATGACAACTTGGAAATGAGTATAAGCAGGCAGGGCCATCCCTGAGATTTTGAAGGTCCTGTGCGAAATTTAAATTGGGGCCTCACATAATCTAATACGAAAATAATATAAATAAAAATTTGCCATAACTTAATGTCATAAACAATTTTTTTATAACTAAAAGTCATAATGAATAAATATGTAATGACAATCAGAAATCAAATTCATAGAAATTTAAATGTTTCTATTTGATAAAATTAAATGTTTGGTACAAAAATAAGCTCCTTGTGTCCCTACAAGGTCTCTTGCTGTCTCCAATAAGCAATCTGTATTTAATAGGAAAAAAATTGGCAATAACAAATTAAAGAGTTGTTGCACACAAATTCCTGAAATTTGAATATGACTATTTGATTTTGAGTGGTCTTTATGAATTTAGGAATTATGTTGGTGTTGAAATTCCTGAAATTGAAAGAATAACAAAAATTGTCAAAGGATTGAAAAAAGAACCAAAGAGAGGTTGATGAATGATGATGATTACTTACAAGAAAAACAGAGTTTAAGAGAAAGAAGAAGCCATGAAATTTTATTTTTTTTTAAATTTAATGAAGAAAGTACTTTTCTTAGAGGATAATTTTTATTTATTTTTAAAGAACGATACGTAAGGAGCTTCGTTAATTGGACAAGCGCTGGAGCCAACTCCACCAGACATGCCCTTGTGCAAATGTCTAGCACGCTATACTATAATATTTATATATATAATATAAAGAATTTTATTTTTGGGAGCCCTGTGCGGTGGCGCCACTTGCATCAGCCTAGAACCACCCTTATACATAGGATACATTGTTTGGTTAAATAGTGTTCTAGGGTCTAAGTGAGATAAATTAGATGATTATTACATTTTAGAGAATGATATATGTCAGTGGCTCTGCAACCACTATGTTTTCCACATACCCAATCCAGAATCCAGCTAGAATTAGGAATCTCCTCCTACAAAGTGGTGCTCTATGTATGGTGTGGTCCCATAACCAACAATTGGTTTTTGATTAGCATTCTTTAATTTTATACTTCATGTTTCATACATTAGCCATCGTCTTTTTTTGGTTTCCTCCAGCATCTCTCTCCGCCATTGTATCACCACAACTTGCCGGGAGGAAAGAACTACTGCAACGAACAAACATTTTCTTAAAAAAATTACTTGCGAGTTGCACTACATATAGAAAAACTAAATGTGCATTATGTTTGTTACAGCACTACGTAAGTGTGACTAACTAACATGCCGTATACATTTATGACTGATAGGAGGCATCAAGTTAATTCTTTTTTTATTTCTTTTTTCTTTTTCTTTTTTTCCAAAAAACGAAGTCTCTTAAAAAGCAAACTATGAAAAATATGTAATATATAAACACATTTATTTTATTTTAAAAAAATATCAAAAGGCACGATAATTCAAATTTGCGACATATTTCAACATTGAAAGAGAAAAACAACTAAATTAAGAGCTACTTAAAACCTACATAATTTGACAAATTGATAAACATATAATTCTAACTAATCATTTAATTGCGTAACATATGATCACATTTTCTAAACCTTAAACCAATTCTCCCTTTACAACACTAATCTCAAACTAATAATATAATAAAAAGCAAGAATATTGTTGTTTCTGTTTTGATTTTCCAACAATTTTGTTGATTCTGATTGTAACGGTTTTCTTGTTGTGAGAATCATAAGTATTTTGGAGTTTCAATATTCTACTCTTTTGTTTGGATGTTAGGAAAGTTCCAGAGAAAGCCAAGAAGAAACTGTTGATATTATAACGTCGTTAAACAAGTGGGTTGCTATGCATCACAAATATCACAACTTTCTGTTGTGAACAACAATTGAATATATCAAAGTTCCTGAAATACAGACTATGTATGTTTCTGAAGATCCTAGGTATTCTTCCTTCGATATGGTCTTGTCCTTTTACTATTGTCACCTTGTAAATCATCATGGAATTCAACTAGAATAGTGTAAAATAGGGTTTTCTAAGAGAAGGAATGTTGAACAATTGTTACATTGCAGATCTAGAGAAGGTAGAAAATGATTTATTTGGCTATGCAACCTCAGTAATTTGTACATTTTGTACATACCATTTGAATTATGAGTCACATTTTTTTATTTCCTATTTTTTGTTTAAAATATAGTAGCCATCATTTTTTTTGGTTACTCTCCAACATAACATACTTATACTACACGTATATTAAGATTTGAATTTAGGGCCTTTCCTGAGCGAATAATTACTCTAAACAACTGCACTAATGAGTTCTTTGCAATTAAAAACTAATTAAAACCTAATGACAAACATATAATTCTAGCTAATAATCTAAACACACGATCACATTTTCTAGACCTTAGAGCCCTACAATACTAATCGCAAATTAAAATAAATAAAAAAGCAAATAATATTTCACTTTTCTTTTTATTTTATTTTTTCAAAAAAACTGATTAATTTCATATGAAAAATCCGAATGATTATCGCGTCATCACCACCATGTCGTGTCCAAATCCAGTTGCATAGTATTTTATTTGGTAGTGTCTTCTCGTGGCTTTTAGAGGTACGTGGACGTTCTCAAATACTCGATGGAGTTTACAGAAGGAGGAGAGAGAAGAGAAGAGAGAGGAGATAGAGGAGAGAGACCCATAAAACCAGGCCCAGTGGGGTTTTCTTTGTTTATTTTTTATTGCTAAGAGCAAAGGCAAACTGTTTGAGCCAAATGCGATTCTTAGCGATCTCTCTGTCCCTGAGACACCGTCAAACGACGACCACCTCGAGCCTTTTTCTATAATAGCCCCAAATCCCCCACGCGCGCTTTTTTTATTCATCATTTCGCTCCGATTTCACTGAGTCATCACACACCCAACTCGGTCCCAATCGATCTTCAATCCTGCTGTGAGTTCTGACGATGAACAAGAGGCCACGAACAAGCATCGGCAAGGCTGTCGTCAATGTTTGGCAGCGCGAGGTCGGCGAGCTCTCGGCCAGAAATTTTACCCACCGTGTTGGTGGCTCTGAGGTCTTTTCCTGGATAACCTTATCCCTGATTGTTATTTAATTGTTTTTACTGGATTAAATTTTGGTTGAGTGATTTCTGATCGTGTAACTGGAATTATAAGCTAATTCCTGTATTGGGTTTTGGATTGTGTATTTATTTGTTAATGAAGTTGTGAAATTTGGCTTATATTAAATTCACGTTTGGGTCATTCAGATCATATTTGTGTGATACTAGATTAAAGTTGGGTTCTTTCTTGCTTTGTACTGAGAGTTGCAGTATAGAATTCTATTGTGGGGTTGTGTAATGTGTTTTGAAGGTTGTGGAGATCATATGATTGCCGCTTGAGTAGTTCTCATATGGGTATGAAATTCTTGTTCAAATATCTACAGAGGAGAATTTGATTGTGGTTTGTTAATGCATGCAGTTGAAGTGGTTTGTTTCTCATATTGGACAAAGCTTTAATTAGTTTTTGTTTTGTTTGTTATTTTGTTTTAGGATCTTGTGCTTCGACTTGAACTCTACAGGAAGCTCGAGAAGCACCGAGGATGTGTGAACACTATAAGCTTCAATGCGGCTGGTGATATTCTGGTTTCAGGCTCTGATGACAGGCGGGTCATCCTATGGAATTGGGAAACTGGGAAAGTTCAGCTTTCATTCCATTCAGGTCATAATAACAATATTTTCCAAGCAAAGATCATGCCTTATACCGATGATAGAAGCATTATCACCTGTGCTGCTGATGGGCAGGTACTTTGTTAACGTTAAGCATTGGCATCATGCCATGAAATATTCCTTTTTTAAAAATAATTTATAATAAAATACTTCTAATAACATTTTATATTTTCAGGTGAGACATGCTCAAATTTCAGATAAAGGACAAGTGAAAACTTCATTGTTGGGCAAACATCTGGGGCGCTCTCATAAGTTGGCAATTGAGCCTGGGAGCCCTCACATTTTTTACACCTGTGGTGAAGATGGATTGGTGCAACATGTGAGTTATCATTTCCTTTGCTAGCCATAAACATTAATATTTTTTTTTTCCTTTCAATTAGATAAGTTATGTACTCTTGGACAAGCCTAAAAATGGTAATCTGTACTCAGTGGATGAGATCCTTTCACCTAGTGAACTTGATTGGAGGCTTAACAGATTGTGATTATTTGCTAATTCTTTTCTTGTTATTTCATTGACTTGAAAATTTTCAAAATCTTAAGGCTCGTTGATTATCTTGCCATTGGGATTCCAATGGGCAATTTTGAATGTTAAGTCCATGTGATGTTTCTGGTGCTTTTGTTTCAAAATTTAATGTTTTTTTTTTTGGTGTGGTTATACAACAATTGTGACTTGTTATTACTTTACAGTTTGATCTGAGGACTGGGGCTGCCACAGAACTTGTCACATGCCAACCTCTTGATGGTAGAAGGAGTCACATGCCAGCCATCCATCTAAATGCAATTGCAATTGACCCAAGAAACCCAAATTTCTTTGCAGTGGCAGGTTCTGACGAATATACTCGACTTTTTGATATCCGCAAGTATAAATGGGATGGATCATCTGATTTCGGCCAACCTGCAAACTTCTTTTGCCCACCACACTTGATTGGTGATGGGCGAGTTGGAATTACTGGATTGGCCTTCTCAGAACAGAGTGAACTTCTTGTCTCATACAATGATGAGAACATCTATCTTTTTGAACGAGATATGGGGTTGGGACCTAATCCAGTTACAACCTCTCCAGTTTCTATGGGCAGTGATGCAAGTGAAATGAGTACTGATCATCAGAGTGAAGCATCTCCATCAACCATGCCTATTGATGAAAGTTCTGCTCCTCAAGTTTACAAGGGTCATAGGAACTGTGAGACAGTGAAAGGCGTGAACTTCTTTGGTCCTAAATGTGAGTATGTTGTGAGCGGGTCTGACTGTGCGCGGATATTCATATGGAAGAAAAAGGGTGGGGAGCTGATTCGTGTTATGGAAGCAGATAAGCATGTGGTAAATTGCATCGAGTCTCATCCTCACAACACAGTTCTTGCAAGCAGCGGAATCGATAGTGACATCAAGATATGGACTCCAAAGGCCAATGAGAGAGCTACTCTGCCTCAGAACATCGAGAAGGTATGCTTTGTTATTTTGAGCTATTTCTTTGATGAGAAGTCTCTCTTTAAAGGTTCTAAATTTTGTTTCATGGACCAACTTGCATGACCTATGAAAAGTAAATTTTATTTATCCTTCTTTTACATGGTGCTTGCATCACCCTTCGCCTTTTGAGTTTTGGGTGGTGATGCATGGCAAGATTATAGTTCTTCTCTTCAAGGGCAAGCAGAAAATGGGATGTGAGTGGGGGTGTTGTCAGGACACAACATTTTCAATTATGCCGAACATTGAATTGTTGGTTACTCATGGATGGTACTTTTCATTTTTGTATATGATCAAAAGACAGAATTTACATTTTAGATTGTAAGTCTAGTGCTTCAATTGTTTAAATATACATTGGAGACAACCCTTCTTTCTGAACCCCTAGGTTGGTGTAGAAAGCTGATTTGGTGCAGCTTCACTGGGTTGCTCACCCTTCTAGGTAGTCCTAGAAACGCCTGTATATATGCCTATGTTGGTACCATGATGTGAACAATAAACAATTAGATACAGATAGGGCTATAATACAGATGCTAGAACCTATTTGGGCAGCAGAGGAACTAATTTCTCTGCTGTTACTTGTTTGGTAAAGGTCCTGAAACCTGGCCGAATATTATGGTATGCTAGTGAGGATGAGGAAGAGGATGAGGAGGATGATGATGAATATTTTTCTGATGATATTTTTTATGATGATGACGACGACGACGATGTGGATGATGATGATAGCGATGACTCTGAAGGTGGCAGCGATTGAATGAGATGTTGACGATAACAATGATGACAGTTTTCTTGATGGTTATGATGATGCTAATGATTATAATTTTACGATTGTGTCCAGAAGAAACCCAGGGCTAGGGGATGGATGTACCGCCTATCCTCACCCGAGGACTTGATGTTGCAACTGTTTTCATTGCAAAGGCAGAGGGTAAGCCCAGAGCGTGACGGCGAGAACTCAAATGATGGTCAGGAACTTCTAGAGCTAATAATGGCATTCCAGCGCAACTCTGATGATTCTTCAGAGGACGGAGGAGACACCTCCAGTCAGGATGATTTGTTTTGTTGAGTTATGAAGCCTATGAATAATTGTACATAATTAGGATGAAGTTATACTTTTTGGAGAATTTTCCTGTTAACTTATATTTCGTGTTGTTTTCTATACATTCGTGTTTTTTATTTTTATTTTTTCTTCTTGTATTTTCGCTTTCTGCTTAAATTAGGGTGAAAAGAAGACTGGAAATTTGTTGTGTGTTGAAAAAAGAATGTACTTTCAGTTTTCAGATTGCCACTCAAAATTATGAATTAAATTTAGGGATATTTACTATTATACCCAATATAAGGGGCTAAATTATAAAAATATTCTATATGAAATAGACTTTAGAAACACACTCAAAGTCTATTTACAACATAATAAAGAGGCTTTTAACTTCTTATAAATCACAAAATTGCTATCAATTTCTTAAAATAAGTCCAATTCTAAAATCTCATATAAAACCCAAAATACTTAATGGGGTATCAAAATAATTTAATAATCAAACTTAAATTCAATATGGTCAACTGTCATTTTTTGAGTTTTTTTTTTTGGTTTGTTTATAGAAATTCAATTGTGTATGATTTATCTATAATATTAGTGCTAAGAAAAAAATATATCCCTAAATATCTCTTAAAAGTACATAAATCTGAAATGACGGTTACTCATGATAGAACAATTTAAATCAGACGCATTTAAGTACCGATCACTATAGAGAAAGAAATCATGGTTTAAAACCTAATTGTCAGTTTCAACTTGCTTCCTTTATGAGCTATAGAGTGGAGATGACTTTCCTTTCCCCAACTTTAGTGAACATTAGAAATTTTAACAAGTGAATTATATCAAAGGTGATTCAAGACATCCAACTACAATTACAAATATACCCACACACAAAAAATAACTCTTTAAAATGCTCTCTCTCTCTCTCTCTATATATATATATATATATATATAAATATAAGGAGAGGGAGGAGCTAGCTAGCCACCCTCCTCGCTGGCCACCTCCTCCTAAGCACCCCCCGCCTCGCCTCATCCTCATCCCCGCCCTCTGAGCCGGCCACCCTTGCCCTTTTTAGTCATTTTGCAATTGGTAAAAATGCTATTGAATTTGAGTTATGGGTGTCCATATGGAATCTTACAGAGATCAAATGAAAAATAAATAAATAAATAAAGATAAGGTGGGCAGGTTGGTCCTCCAAACAAGAAAGAAAAGGGAGGCCAGTTGGGCCTAAAATTCTAACAGAACCGGAGCAACCCGACCCGTACCGAGATCAAGTCCAGACAGAGAAGCTTAAATGATGCTAATCCATCCAGTCCACGTAACTCCCGCGATATTTTTTTCAACGACGACTTTCACCATCATCATCATCATCATCATATCTGATTCTGATTCTGAATCAGTTGTTGTACGCCATGGAAGCCCTAATCAGCTCATCTTCTGCTACAATCACATCATCCTCTTCTCCCTTTTCCATTTTCTCTCCCAGAAAGACTCTCCCTTTGCGACCTGTTCAGCTCCCCCTCGCCTCCAAAGGTAAAATTTTTCTCTTTTGCTTCTTTTGGTTGCCAATAAATCATTAGAATTTTGAAAGCTTTGATCGACGTTCGGAAGATTTCAAATTCGTTTTCCATTTTCCCATCAACCAAACAAAGAAATTTAGAATTATTATTAATTTGATGGATCTCATTTATCTGATGGAAATTTATATTTCGATTTCAGGAAACGAGAACGAATCCAGTCCAAGTTCGGATTCCAAAGACATCAAAAATGTTCCAGTTCTTAGCAATCGCCATCTCTCCCTCTCACCACTCTCCAAGGTATTCTATCTAGATTTCGCAAGCTGGGTTTTTCTTTCCTGATCTTTGTTGGGTAACTAGGAGAAATTTAAGCAAAATATTGAGTCAGATGTTTGACGCTGTTGCAAAATTGATCTGCTTTTGTTCTTCTTAGCAATAGAGTATGCTTTATTTTTTTTGTTACAAAGTTATGTATGTTAATAGAAAGTGCTTGTGGTGATGATATTTTGTTGTGTTGAATGAAATTTTTATTCATTGAAAATATAATGTTAGGATGCGGCAATGGGACTGGTGATGAGTGCGGCGACAGGACGAGGGTGGACTACAGGTTCTGGAATGGAAGGGCCTCCTGCTCCTGCTGGGATTCACACCCACTCAAGCACAGAGAATGTCTCCACTTTTCCCTGGTCTCTCTTCACTAAATCGCCTCGCCGTAGGATGCTTGTAGCTTTCACTTGTAACATTTGTGGGCAGCGGACAACGCGGGCAATTAACCCCCATGCATACACCGATGGAACTGTCTTTGTGCAGGTAGAATAACTTAGGATTTAATCATGGTGCTCAATATTGACTGACTATTATGAATATATAAATAACAATGTAATTGAGAAGTGAGTATACCAAAATTCATGAAGTAACGTTACTTCATGATGTTTCACTGAATATTTTGTTTGGCTGATGATTTTGGACAAGTAATTCTGGAGTTTTTGAAAAGATAAATAACATTGTGGTCTTGAGATAAGCTTTTAACTGAGTATTATGGTGAACTGCACTAAGAAATAGTCTCCTGATGGTTATTCTTCTTTTGTTCTGGTTCTGCAGTGTTGTGGATGCAACGCATTTCATAAGCTCGTGGATAATTTGAACCTGTTTCATGAGATGAAGTGCTATGTGAGCCCAGGTTTTAATTACAAAGGTAATGGATGGGATGCTGTTAACTTCAAATATCTGGAAATGGATGATGATGATGAGGATGGCATGTTTCCCATTCAGTGAGGCGGATGGACCACTCAAGGAGTATGTATATTCTGCACTAGTGTATTGGAACCTTTGATTAGTCTTCACATGTATATGTCATTATCTAGGTTTATCCTTGTCACATTTTTAAAATTCAGCATTGGGTTGTCTAGAAGCTTAGTAAGAGATGTTTGAACGGCTAAAAAGATTACAGATTACTCTTATTTGAAGCTTATGTATAGTAGGTGTCTAACAATGTGCAAATCTGAATGCAATGCCAGAATTTTTAAGCTTTATTCAACATATTCAACGGCTCTTCTTAAGCTGTTGAATGATTTATTCTCTTTAGTATACTGTTGAATGATTGTCTAGCTTGCAGCAAATTGTTTTGCTATATTTTTTAACATGAGCAATTCATTGTGGCTGCTGTCTTAAAATGAAGGTATTTAGTTTGCTTTCTATTTGATTGCATCGTTTCTTTGCCTTTCAAAGGATAAATTCTTTCCTGGTTGAGATTGTGGTGCTGAGGAATTTTTCAGTAGATATAACAGATAGTCCCTTAAGAGCTTCTCCTTTGCATATTCCATCCTCTTTAATTGTGCAGGCTTTTCTTCACCTTTCCTCTCCTTTGTTTGCTCTATCATCATCACCTTTGCAATATGATGGCACTCAATGATTGAAACCTCATGCGATCTCAAGACACAAACCCACTTCATTTTCCTGCATTTGTGAGTTGAATCACTGTTCTCCAGTCTCCACATAATCGCCACTGAATAATCAGTATCCTGACTTAAAACTTACCGACACAGAGTCCCAACTACAGTCGATCGAGTTTCCTTTTAGAGAGCCCATTATCTACCGTCGAAAGAGTCTCACCGCTAATGTTTCTCTTTGCTTATGTTTCTTAATCCATATACTTGCTTTCAGAAATCAGATTAGTTCAACTTTGTTGGTGGGGGATGACAATAGTTTTTGCCCCAAATAAACTATTAGAATTAGTCTTTTCATCTCAGAACCAACCGTGTAGATCGGTTCTAACAAACAAACAGAGAGGGCTGACATATGTTTACATAGTTATTATCATCTCCCAGATCATTTCCTAAATTTGCACAGCAAACTACAGGAAATGACATATTTTGGAAATGATTATCTAATCAAACTTTTGCCTGCATGCATAGGACATGCAGAAAATGGAGAATGAAAGAAACAAATGGAACTTTCAATTCTTCAAATCCAGAGTCATCATGTAGCATTGAAATTAAAAATAGAATATATATATATATATAAGAGGGTTTAACTGAGTTTAACTCACATAACCAAAATGGTTGCATAAGTCTCATTTACAATGTATAGTTGAGGTTTATATCCAATGTCATGGGACCCAGCTGATATGAACTGCTAAATGCCCCAATGAGCTTTGGGAATGTCTGCATAGCAACTCTGTTTAGCTCTTGCTCTTGGGTTTGTTTCTTTCTATAAATTGAAGGGCTCCATAAGATAAAATTTTGTGCTGGAGAGATCTATTGCTTTATGTTAAAATTATATATAATTCAGATTCTTACTACGTTGAATCCACAGATATGATACTGCTGATTTTGTGACTTGAAATAGGAGAAGCCCTTATCATTGTACTCTGAACAAAGGCGATTATCTGCACAAATGAAAAAAAAAAAAAAAAAGCAAAAAAGTGTCATATGCCAATCAAATCCATGAACCAAGAACAACTGATACATCAGAAAAATCTCTTTTGTGTGTTCATAAAATACCAAATTCTCACCATTGCAAGGCCAATGCACATTATACTAAAGCCAGGGAAATAAAATGGCGCTTCTTCAGACAGGAACAAAGCTGAATAAATAATAGGAAAACTGGTCAAATGGAATTAGATTTATGATTCTATCCAAAAGGAAAAACAAAATAATAAAACATCCACAAACCTGTTAGAGGACTAAAAATTAAAGGGGAAACAATGTTGGCAAAGGAACTTATGCCTGAAATACATCCTTGTGCCTTTCCCTGGTAAGAGGTTTACTTTGTAAATTAGTTGATTAAAACATATATGTACATACGCACGTACGTATATATGTAGCCAACGGGATCTAGCCCAGTGGAAAGGGCCTTGATTTGTAAACCAATGGTCTTAGGTTAGAACCTCATTGGCACCTTAATAGTGTTGGGAGAAAACCCCCCTTCCCCAATATCGCTTGTATCAACAAAAAAAGTTTATTAAAACATATATGTACATACGCACGTACGTATGTACTTATGTATGTATGTCAACATTCACCCTAGTAGAACTATACCTGCTCATTGGGCCCAACTTGTTTTGATGCAATGCTGCGTATCTGTTGACAGTCGGAAAATATTTTCTTCGTCAGTCGTAGTTCAACAAACAGAACATAATAGGTTTTACCAAGATTTAAAGCAAAAAACCTACGCTTGGCTGCACTAAAAACCCAAAAGCAGAAAACAGAGTAGCGGCATAAGGAACCTGCAAGTTTGAAATTGTCTCTCAAGGACTTTATAGAACAAAAGGCACTTAATATGTGAAGAAACATGTAGTGGTGAAGGGAGTTTGCAAGTTGTTCAAAAGGAGATTACCCAAACTGCCCATGATATGCTGTTGAGAAACATCTGCACAAGACCAGATCTAATGGTCAGAAACGTATTTGAATGAATGTGTGATGATCTCACCATCATGAATTGACAGTGACAAAAGGAATTGGAGGGCAATCATGGAAAATACGGAAGAGTTGGGGGCAAGGCGCATACATTGAAACTGCCCACTAAGAGCCCAATTGAAAGCAACTTTTCCTCTCCTATAACAGGTGCCAACATAGGCATGAAAAGCAGCTGCAGAATTCACAAATAGCAGAGTGCGTTTAGAAAAAGTGAAAATTAAAAAGCTAAGAAATATATAATACACAGAAGAAAATTATGTAGCAGCAAGAGGTTTAGGTATAGCTAGCCTGTGAAACGGTTCCTGATATCCCCACAATCAACATCAGATCAGCAAACTGGTTTTTGTTGAAGTGAAAACGAGCCTTCAAGAAATACTGCATGGCAATGGAAATTCCAGAGTCGATGATATGAGAATTATTTCAATGGCATTTGTTAAACCCTAACCATCTTTTCCTTTCTGTTATCAATTAAGAAAACAAAACGAACATGAAATTTGGCAGTGTGAAAAACTAATGCACCATTAGTGAAGCTTGCAGGCCACCCTCTGCCAGACTCTGGAAGAAGGAAACAATTGCTGCTTGTGACAAGGTCTTACTGCAAATGCAACACAGGGTTTTACAAGTTATAGGTTTGGAAGATATTGGGAGGATTTTCGCCATGGCGGGTTATCCATACAAACTCTTACCTGCTCCTCAGCAAGCAAATCAAATCCCCTGCAGAAGGAACCTTCTTAAACACTTCTATTGTCTCCGGTGAGTAGCCATCTTCTTCAATGGCATCTGATCCTCCCTTCAAGATAGGCTGCCTCAAAGTGCCGTCCCTGCCTGGCAAGCTCTCCTTGAGAAAAACTCTCATGTAGATAGTTGCCAGCATTGATGCGAAGGCAGCAACCTAAACCAAGCAAGGACTTTTTAGAACCACATCTGGTAGCCAAATTGTTGGTTAAATAAGGAGACTTGACTTGAAGAAAAGCTAGCCTTGTTTTTGCTATTTGTTAGAGCTTAAGAAAAATTTACCTGAAATGTTGAAGCAGTGGAGAGGAAACGAGCTGCTAAGGTTCCACATACAAATGATGCTGAAAGAAAACCAGCTAGAATTCCAAATGCAGGTACTCTTTCTCTCTCAGGAACAGTGTCTGCCTGAAATTTAGAAAGTTGCCTAGTTCCAATTAAGAGCTCAAATTCCCCTCCTCAATACAGTATTAGTAATTTCTCAATGATATCCGATGATCAAGATAATTCATGTGAAACTCTTTCATTTCAAAAAAGTTTATTCTTATTCTTGCAAAGCAAATAACATTTTTTATTAATTTATTTTAACCGGAGCGTGCTAACATCAGTCGCTCACAAAAGTAATAACATCTCTTGTTGATGAACGGTAATAACATGACGTCCACATATATATATATATATATATGCACTTACAATTAACTTACCACATAAGCAAGAGTGAGGCAGTTGATGCTGCCTTCGCATACCATGGCAGTGACTGTCCTCAGCGCAAAGTAAGCATAAAAAAAGTTTGTCTCCCTACTATACGCCAATATCACTGCCCGAAAAAGAAGAGGAACACGTAAGTGCCACCTTATTCATCAACATTAGCAATTATTACTAAAAGGACAAAGTAATAGACAATCGATGCCCCCACCAAAGATGTGCACTCTTTATTATCTTACTATTGAACAAGGACAGCACAAATTTATTTTTTTTTTTTCAGTGAAAGTTAGGTGTTAATCAGCCATTTGATCATATATATTATTGCATATGCAATGGGAATTGAAAGTAGTGGGTGGGGTCCGAATCTCATGAATACTTAAATTGAAAGTTGTTCTGGACGTTTATGACTGAGAGGGCAACTCCTGACGATTGATATAATCTGAATTGTCAAATAATTTTGACTATTGATATAATATTAGATTTTACGTGCATCAACAGTTAAGAATCCCTCATCATTTACATGTCGACAAGCGAACCAAGCATGCTCTTTGTTTTTTTCTTGTGGGGTGATGATAATAGTAAAGATATGGAATATGCTTTAAGCTGGTCCAAAGCTAAAATGGATACCGACACGCAGAGCACTAAAGAAACAGACAAGCAAAAGAAAAGGCAAGCAAATTAAGAGGCGGAGGCAACAAGATACTTATATAAGTACCTAGTGGAATAATGGAAAGAGCCAATGGGACTGTGAGCAGAGACTTCCTCCCATAAACGTCCGATAGGTTCCCAATTAGCGGAGTCATCACCACCGTCCCCAATCCTATGATCTGAACCACACACATATTATATATATGCAGGCATCAAATTAATTAGAAAGATTAATATTATATATCCTTCCCCACATAGTACTTCATTTGACTGTCTATCTAATCACTTGACGATGTACTTACATCTTTAACAGAAGTGAAAATTCATCTACACGTGACTTTAAAATCTCGATCTTTCGTTTAAAGTATATTAGGCAATATGAGAAAATGCTCGACACATGATACTTTTGTTTCGAGACTTTGAATTTGAACCTTTGGATCATTGAGCAAGTTGATTATTTGTATCCTTCATTTCATGACAGAAGCCCAACCACCCACCCACCCTTTTCGACCAACAAATAAACTTATTAGAACATCGTATCAGCTAGGATTGTTACTTTGCATTTGGCAACTTGGGTTGGGGCCTAAGATTTGTTTGGTTGCTAGGAAAAAGGATGACCTTGGATGGGTGCTTCAAATTTGCTATCTATATCTAAATGTGTGTAATTAAATTTTAATAAATCAACTAAAATTAAATGGGTAAGTGTAACAATAACGTATGGCCACGAATGGGCAATTTGGTAGGTATGAAGTTTAGTTGGGAAGATATGCAAATAGACATTTTCAGGGTTTGCAAGCTTCAACTCACGTACACACGTTTTGAGTATATATGTTTGATGCACGTATCTACCAAAGATAAATATCTAATTATGCATAAAACAACCTGATTAAAATGGTAAAAAAAAATTACTGGTAAAAGTAAGAGTAAGTTATTTTCTTTTTACCAAAAGTATAAAGTTGAAAACGCCTAGAATCCACTTAACTCTTTTTTCTTTTCTTTTTTCAAATGCATGGTCTCTTTGTCAGCAACCTTTTTCTTTCTTTCTTTTTTTTCTTTTTATATATAGTTTACTTAATCATTTCTAAATAAAAAGGTTTCCAACTAAATAAATAAATAAATACAAAGGTAAAATATCTTAAATGTGCTTGATTCCACTTTTTTTTTTTTTCATATATATAATGAATTTGCAATATACCCAGAAAAGCAATATGAAGAAGTTCATGATAGATATCATTTTGGAGGAAGAGAAATTGTTCAAATAGAATAATATACATTTATATTGTAAAACTAGATCAGAATTTTGGAGGACTCTTCATTTTATTATGCTAGTTTCTCACATAAGAAATGAAAAAAATAATATTTATAATGTTTTTAAATGATTAAGGAGTGAATTAAGTGAGGGAGAGGGAAGAACAAATTAACCAAGAGTATGAAATTATTAATATTAATATATAAAAATTGTAAAGGCAAAGGAAAACGAAATAAAATAGGGGAAAAAAAACATACCGCTTGTTGAAAACCAGAGAGGTAAATGGCAAGAGAGCACTCATCTTGACCAGGGCAAAGTGCCAACATGGTGATATCAGTTATGGCTGGAATTACCATCAAGCTTGCAAACCCAGACAAAAACACTGTCATATACAGATGCCTCAACCCTCCAATACACTCCTCCATGCCTCTCTCTCCTCTCTCTCTTCTCTTTCTTCTCTCTCAAAGTTTCTCCCTCTCTCCCTCTAGCTTAGTGATCTCAAAAAGTTTATAAGATAGGTTTATAGTTTTTTTGTTTCTATAAATACAATAAAACGTAAGCTTCAAATGAAAAAGCAGTGTGGCTCTCTAGTCTCTTAGGTTTGAATTTGATGGAGTTTGAAAAGAGAAGACGTTGCTTCTTCTGCTCTAACGTTTGCCTTTTTGCTTTGGCTCTTTACTCACTGAGAGAGAGAGATGAGATGGAGAGAGAGGGAGATGGGAGGTTGGTATTCTGACTGAGTGGGAAAAGTGGAAGTGGGGTGTTTTTAACCGACCAATGCTGCAATGACAAAATGACCCATGACATGACAAAGAAAAAAGGGTTATCATACGTTGCTTGTAAGTTTTTCTAAAGGTAGGCCAGTAGCAGGAAAAAATAAAATGTTAATTTAAATATAAATTGATCGGAGAAGTCCGCTGATCTGACATTTAACAATGGACTATCAAACTTTTTAACGAACAAAATTGATCTTGTATAAATAGCTCATTAGTCTCCGAAGATTTTTGGGTGCGTCCGATATTTTAATAGTCTTTTGTGGTTAGTTTGTATTGACTTTTTGTGATTATTGGTTTTTTTGGCTGAATTATGAATACAATCATAAAATTTCTCAACAAAAGAAAAGACAGTCTATCCAAGAGTCAGCAAAATAATTAAACTTGCACTACCATCTAATGAGCCCAATATACTCACCGCCCAAAGATGAGGATTAAAATTCCCATCAGGTTCCGTGACTAAGAGCATCCACAATGATGCTCTCTATTTCTTTACTAAAATTTAACTAAAAATATAAGAAAATTATTTTAGGAGCTCTCTAAAAAATTTCAACTCCAACCATACTCCATAATTTGGAGAGTCATAAATGCTATAACTCTTTTTTGATTGGTCCATCTCCATTAAAAAATAAAATAAAAAATAGTTAGCATTAAATAAAGGTTTGAAATACTCATTAAATAAAGTAACATTAAATTATAGGGAGTCACTAGGAGTCCTTTCTCTTTCCTAAAATTTAGGAGCTCCTAGAAGACTCCCTATTTTAGGAGGTGGATAGGGAGCGTGATTGGAGTTGCATTTTTACTATTTCTCCCTAAAATTTGTCTAAAAAGGTGATTTAGGGAGCTCATTGTGGATGATGTAATGAAGTTAATAATAGCATTGGGGGCTTGTGTTTGCTTATTTGGTTCTAGAAACTTGTCTCCTTTTAATTGTCATATTATAAGCTATGATCATCAAAGTTTGAATACAAAACATGTCTATTTAGTTAGCTGTCAAAGCTTCTCTTTCCGCTTGCATATTCTTGTTATTAATGTCCCAATTCTCTGCATATATATTCTAGTTGAATTGCATTCAGCAAGTTACCTGATCACTTAGTGTTATTAATTTATGTGTAAATTTATATTTTCTGACATGATTGCACTAAAAAATTTCTCAAATCAACAGAATCTGCTCAAGTTTATAGTTTATTGTGAATTGATTAGTTCTCTTTATCATCAATAAAAATAAAGAGATTTGAACATTGAACATTTCAACATTACGAAGAAAATGTAGGGAAATTTGAACATTGAAATCTTTCAACATTACTAATAATTAGTTATTAATCATGTTCCTTCATGAATTAGTTGTCAGTTACATCAATTGTTTGTAGGACCAGGTTCCATCATGGTCGGTCAATATAGGAAATTCATAGAACAATTAGACTCATAAAATTTGCATGCATTCGTAAGCTTCGTTTGGCTTGGCCAAGGAAATTACCATGAAAGTTTTGCTGCAACGTCATCAACCAAGATTTTGTGCAATTAAAGATTCCGCTTCTTTCTTCTTCTTATTTTTAATTTTTCCTTTTGGGATCTGAGATTTTACTGAGGTATGTAATTTTTCAGATTATAGTTGAGTAAATAAGAAGACGGGAATAATTTTGCCAACTGCGGGGATGTAGCTCAAATGGTAGAGCGCTCGCTTTGCATGCGAGAGGTACAGGGTTCGATCCCCTGCATCTCCAACTTCGGTTTATTTTTTTCGTTCAATTCTATTGAAATGACCAATTTGACCATTTTCAAGCGCTCTATTGAGGGTCAACGTTGTTCTACTTTTTGGGCATGCATGTGGTGGCCAGCCACGTCTTCCTCCTACTTCCAAAATCAATTTCATGTCTTCTCATTTTAGGCACCAAAAGAATTACACATGAACCCATCTTTTTTTTATATAGGCTTTCATATATAAGTTCAACAATATCATGTATCTCACCTCCTCGGAAAAAGTTGGGAAAGGAATTGGCTTTTAAAAGCATTTTTTAATGGATAATTTTCCCTCTATTCTTACAGGACATTCAAAACTTGTAAGGGTATTTAGTTTTTACTTTGCTGAAGGAGATTCTGACAATTCAAATCTCATAGACGAAAGTTGTTGAGTGGAAAAAAAGCATCCCAAATGATTCACTGTCCATATTTCAAAATAGGGTTCTTAATCATCAAGCGTCATTGTCGAAGTGATTGGCAAAGAGTATGAATTTGAACAACTGTGTATAAGACTTAAAAGCAATAGGTAACCTATCAAGTCTCATGATTAAATGTATCCTTCAACCCCATGACTTGAGTTCCTACTATGGAGTTTATGTTCTATAAGCTTGAAAATATATAATTAGTTGTAGGTTGAGATAAGACTCATGATTAGAAAGACAGGCTATACGTACCAACTAATACACACAGCTCATACCCCTTGACGGTACCTTTTTGCATTTGAAACTTTGAAGCAACCCAATATATCAAATTAGGGTTGAAAATTTCTGCTCACCACCAAATACATAGATTCTTCATTCTCGAATGCCACTTGTCTTCACACCATTTTAATTTGAACCAAACTCCATCTGTGAGTTTAATTAATCTCAAAGAATGTTCTCTCTCTCTCTCTCTCTCTCTCTAATCATCAATCTAAGATAAACAAGCAGACAGAGACCTTTTTAAACGTGTGTACGCGTCGTTTTCATTGGCAACAGCCTCCAGCTCTACTATTAAAGGCTTTGCAAATTGCATGTGAGCCGTCGGTGTGTGGCATTTTATACGTACTATTAAATAGTGGAATGTTATTAAAATAATGATTGAATAAGTACCGACAAGTCTATCAAGACTATGCTATGATCAACTTAAAGAACCTTGTTTCATTAATATTCAGATGTCATAAGAATTCTGGCGTACGGAGTTTGATATACATTGTTGATCCATTACATAATAAGTTATGTTTTTTTTTTATAAATTAAGTGTCGGATAAGTTCGATTCTCATTCTCCATTTTTTTATTGGTTTGTACGGTATAAAATGAGGCTACACCTGTACATTTGCCTCTCTCTATCTCTCCCGATCAGTCTGATTAGGTCTCCACGTAACCGGGATAATGTAAACTTGATATACACGATTGGTTTATTCCTTGTTACGGTGAGTATTTGGAGCTTGGTGGTTGTCTTGACCCTGTTGACTTCGAATATTATCACAGCTAAAACTCGTTTGAGCTACCTTCCTAACAAAGTCAAATGGCTGCTACCGTTTAATTTAATATTAATCAAAACTTTCAGTTGCAACCCAGATGGCAAAAACCTTCATAGCCAATTCCTATATAAAGCTCCATGACAATGGAATGTTCATTGGTAAGCAGAGCATTGATTAAAGCTTAATCAAACACACAGACACCTACAGAGAAAAGCAGAACTGAGAAAATGGGTTTGATCAAGAGAGTGCTATTTCGGCATGGCAGAGCTCGGATGAATCAAAAGAGCAATCTGATCACAAGCAATGCGTTAATGGAGGCCATTGCAAAAGTAAATGGTGATCATCAGGAGGGCACTAATGTACTTTCACATCAGACTCAGGAAGATGGGATTGTGAGAATGAAGATCTTGGTAAGAAGGCAAGATTTGAAGCAAGTTCTTGAGCTCATGAATGGAGGAATCAACAGTCAAGCATCAGTTGTTAGGCCATCATCATCTTTGTGTGTGGAGCAGAGGCTAAGTCTTTTGAGAAAGAAGCATCTTCTAAGAGCCAGTTTGGCTGCCAAGCACAGCCGCCAGGGTTCATGGTGCCCTGCACTGCAAAGCATCCCTGAGGAAATTTAATTAAGCTTTGATTAAACTATGTTTTTCGAGTGATTATGTTCGACCAAATACGTTTAACATCTCACTTCGATCACTGTAAATTTTTTCCAATTCATATTGGTTTTCTCCTTCAACATAATGAAACTTTCCTTGTTGGTTTTGTGATAGCTTGCTAATGCTAGCTCTAGGTTAGCTTTCATGAAAACATCCAAATGAGAGTTGTCAAGAGAGGATTTCCATTCGTATATGTGAATTAAAACACTTGTTTAGAGAATCTCGACAAACAAAAACCTCTTATGTCTAGTTGCATAAGTTCATCTGCCTAAATTTTACCTTCATTCTTCCTTTTTTTTTTGGAGAGAAATTTCCTTGTAACCGGTTAATATCCTTTTGTGTAGAATCCGTCCTAGGCGTGCCATGATTCAATACTTAAGAGAACCAAAACATGAAACACAAAATGTAATTATACAATCATTTTGGGCAATTGATGAGATTTTCTGTAGTAATATAATACAAATTTACTACTATATGTTCATTTTAGAATGAAAAATTGGCAACCATTTATTTTGTGGTGGAGGAGGGGCCATAAGCTTAATTATATGTGAAAAAAAATTTATCTCCACATGATGGAAAAAATGGGAGGCCAAAGTATGGTTCCATCCTTGTAATCACGTAATAAGTGTTGTAAACAAAGAAGAAAATCATCGGCTTTTACATACACTTTTTTGGAGCTTAAAATAGCTGGGCCCAAAAAAATTTGGGCTGGTCCAGACCGTTACCCGTGCATATATCCATCTAAATTAAAATTAATAAAATAGGAGTTTATAATACCCAGTTTAAAACCTAATCAGAAATAACGGCTACTCTTCAATACCCGCGAAGAAGAAAGAAGAGAAGGATAACGAGAAAGAGAGAGTCGCTGAGAAATGAAGTTGTAACGGCTATTTTTCCAGCGCCTAAATCCTGAAGCCATTTAAAAATGCCTGCAACTCTCGCTCACAGCTCTTACCTCTACAAGTCCACCGCACCGCCAAGCCTTTTGCGAAAACGAGCCGCCGAGCCCAAAGCCAACCAAAACTCCGACCAGCCAAAATTTCCTAAGGGGGTTCGTAGTATCAGAAAACAATCAAAGAATTCAAACACCTGCGAAGTCCAAAACTATGCGCTCAAACAGGCACTTCGTGAGCATGTTGAATCTGGGTGCATGGAGGATGCACTCTGGGTGTTTGAGAAAATGAACCATTTGGATACATATTACTGGAATGTGATGATTAGAGGTCTCACTGATAATGGGTTGTTTCAAGAGGCGATTGATTTTTATCATAGGATGCAGAGCGAAGGTGTTCGAGCCGATAATTTTACCTACCCATTTGTAATCAAAGCGTGTGGTGGATTGTCATCGTTGGCTGAAGGCCAAAAGGTTCATGGCAAGTTGTTTAAAGTTGGGTTGGATTCGGATGTTTACGTGGGGAACGCGCTTTGTGCTGTGTATGCAAAACTTGGTTGCATAGAGTATGCAGAGAGAGTGTTTGAAGAAATGCCTGTTAAAGACATAGTTTCTTGGAATTCTATGATTGGTGGGTATGTTTCTGTTGGGGATGGTTGGAGCTCATTGGTGTGTTTGCAAGAAATGCAGGTGCTTGGGATGAATCCTGATAGATTCAGTACGATTGGCGCTCTTAATGCTTGTGCTATTGAGTTTTTTCTCCAAACTGGGAAGGAAATACATTGCCAGGTGCTTAAATGTATGCTTGAATTGGATATCATGGTTCAGACCTCGCTTATTGACATGTACCACAAATGTGGTAGAGTGGACTATTCAGAGAGGTTGTTTCATGAGATTTCTACCAAGAATGTTGTGGTTTGGAATGCAATGATACATGGATATACTCTAAATGCTTGTCCATTTGAGTCACTTTCTTGTTTGAAAAAGATGCAACAGGCTGATAAATTGAATCCTGATGCTATCACAACGATAAATTTGCTCCCTTCATGCACCCAAGTAGGAGCCCTATTGGAGGGTAAATCTGTCCATGGTTATGCCGTTAGACGAGGGTTTCTTCCTCATATCATCTTGGAAACTGCTCTGATTGATCTGTATGGTGCCTGTGGCAGGATGAAATCAGCAGAGCGTATATTTGGTCAGCTGGCTGAAAAGAATTTGATATCATGGAATAGCATGATTTCTGCATATGTACAGAGTGGACAGAACAAGGATGCCTTGGAACTATTTTGGGACCTCTTGAGTAAACATCTTGAACCGGATGCAATTACAATTTCAAGCATCATACCTGCCTATTCTGAAGTAGCATCACTAGGGGAGCGGAAGCAAATGCATGGCTATATCTCAAAGTTGGAGCACAATTCAAATACCTTCATCTCAAACGCTACTGCTTACATGTATGCAAAATGTGGGAATCTAGAGACTGCACAAGAAATTTTTGATAGGATGATATCCAGGGATGTTAGTTCATGGAACACTATCATTATGGCTCATGCCATTCACGGGTTCGGGACAAAATCCATTGACTTGTTCTCCAAAATGAGAGACGAGGGCATTCAACCTAATGAGAGCACCTTTGTTTCCTTGTTAACAGCTTGCAGCGTCTCAGGCATAGTCAACGAGGGTTGGAAATACTTTAACTCGATGAAACTGGACTATGGTATTGATCCTGGAATAGAGCATTATGGTTGTATGATTGATCTTCTTGGTCGAAAAGGCAATCTTGACCAGGCCAAGATTTTTATCGAGGAGATGTCATTGGTGCCCACAGCAAGAATTTGGGGATCATTACTTACTGCAAGTAGAAACAACAGAAACATAGAATTAGCTGAACTTGCTGCTGAGCGCATTTTAGCCTTGGAACACGATAACACCGGATGTTATGTCTTGCTTTCGAATATGTATGCTGAAGCTGGGAGGTGGGAAGATGTCGAACGGATAAAATCTCTTATGAGGCAAAGAGGACTGGAGAAAACTGTTGGATGCAGCTTTGTTGAGACCAATTGTAGGCTTTACAGATTCATCAACCAAGACAGGTCCCACGTCGAACCTAACACGATATACGCTGTTTTAGATATAATTTTGAGGAAGATAGGGGAAGACAAATATGTTCATAGCATCACCAAGTTCAGGCCGTTGGATTTGAAGAGAAAGAGAGCAAGTTCTGCAGCGAGTCACAGTGTAATATTGGCAATTTGTTTCGGGTTGATCTCCACAAAACTCAGAAGCCCTGTTGTTGTTAGGAAAAACACGAGGATCTGTGATGATTGCCATATTGCTGCAAAGAAGATTTCAGAGATGACCAAGAGAGAGATAGTTGTAGGGGATTCTAAGGTCTTTCACCACTTCATAGACGGGAGTTGCTCTTGTGGTGATTATTGGTAACTTTTGACTAGTTTTATAGAAAGTTGGTGTATATACTCTATATTGTCAAAACTGGATGAAACATCAGGAATTGTTGAGGAAAATATATATATATATATATATATCCGCCGACGGGAGTCGAACTCGGATTAATCGACAATCCTTTTTAAGTTGTGCAACAGCGGATTAGATGTAAAAATTGTTGGGGAAAAAAAAATTTCATTCCGCCGCCAGGAGTCGAACCCGGATTAATCAACAATCCTTTTAAGTTGTGCTACAGCGGATTCTATGTTAGACAGACAAGTAAAACTATATATAAACTAATGTAAAACTAAAGACCCGTGCATAGAGAGGGCACCCACTGGTGTTAGGAGGGTTTTCTAGGCCCGAATTTTGTTTCTGCTAGTTGTTTTCGTTTGGGCTTCGGCCTATGTAACCAAAAAGAAAAATTAAAAAGGTGTAAGGTATTTCAAAAATCGGATTATTAAATTGATATATATATAAATTTCTCTCAACATAAAGAAAAATATTATCATATGAAGAGTTAGTCAATGCAAAATGATAAAGAGGGAAAATACTAGATATACCACATTTATATATCATATTATGTACCAACTTTCTAATAGAGGTGGGGTCAACTGTATTGGTGGGCTCCACCTCTATTAAAAAGGCGATACACAATATAGTATATAAATGTGGTATATCTAGCATTACTCTATAAAGAAATATAAAATTAGCTATACAAAATAAATCTACAAAGTCAGTACCTTTTTTTGTACTCTATTTTTCTATTTTCTTTCATTGTAACCAAAAAAGAATATAAAATATTTGTACCGAACAAGATGTCCACTTCAAACTGACTTTATAATAGTGAAATTGTTGGACAACATAAACGTTTTTTCCTTCTATTTTGATGTAACATCTCCTTTGATGACGTATGTGCTTCCCTCATGAGAAGATTAGCACTTAAGTAATCTATATATATATATATATATATATAACAAAAGGCAAACATTCAAAATATTAAAAAAAATACCCTTGGTTAATGCAAACATTAAAAATTAAAGTTATTAATTAAATAAGGATAATATGGTAAATTCACATTTTTTTTCATATTAAAAAAATTAAAATTAAAAACCAAATCCGATAATAAGCCAGACTTCAATGGAACATAATTACTTATGCTATCTTTTCTTAATTTCAAAAATAAAATAAAAAATAAAATCAATTGGCACGTATGTGCCAAGGGCCAATGTCCTATTAAAGATAAAATCCTAATCATAATACTAATGACTGTGCTCCCAAAACGTCGTAGTCATGGTCACATGAAGGAGTTGGCCTTAGGAATAATTTATTCGAAACATGTGAATACATACACCCACCAGTCTCTCTGAGCACATTTGATGTTGAAAATTTGCTACCACAACATTTTGAAGGTTTGCTTGGCCCCCAAATCTTAGTAGGATGCACATGCATTGCATAATTATTATTGGACCAAAAGTTTACCTTATTTCATACATTAACAGTACGTCAATGCATAACATTTTCAAGGTTGCTTGACCCCAAATCTTAGTAGAATGTTGCACATGCATGTATACGTAGTAATGGACTAAAAATTCACCCTATAAATATGTAATTCTACCCGTTAAATATAGACATTGAATATTATGTTGTATTGAGATCAATTAAATTTGAAGAAAATTGAGTAGAAGTGAGCTTTGCTCAACACGTGATGTGATGTCTTTAAAAGATATGAATATTCTATATAGAGAATCTTGAGTCCCATATTGGAAAACTAAATAAAGTTCTTTAGTGTTTATAAGTGTGGGTCTTCCCACACCAACTAGGTGAAAGACAAGTCTAGTGAAGTTTGAATTAGGGCTTAGCTAATTTAAGGTAAAGCCCAATTTTCATTTCACTAGGCCCATCTTACATCTACCTTTACCCTTTATGATTAACGGTATTCTATTTGTGTATTCATTATACACATGAAACAAGTTTTTTATTTAATTTTTGTTGATGAGAAACAAGATTTTATTAATATCTGAGCAAAATGTTTTTTATTTAATTTTTGCTGATGAGAAACAAGATTTATTAATATCTAAGCAAATTACAACTTAAGGGGACAAAGGTAGTGAAGAAGAACAAGAAAACTCATAATATCCAAATTGGCTCTTCTTTCTTTGACAATTCACAAAAGCTCAGCGAATGAGAATAGGGTTAAAAACAAGGGTAAAATATATTGGTTTCGAATTGACGTACACTTAAGGGCGGAATTAGGAATTTTTCAACGGGTAGGCTAGCTAAAGTTATTAGCTAAAAATTTAATTATTATTTTTTTTGGTACTTACAATTTCTATAGTCTTTCTAGAAATAAAAGTAAACAATAAATCATATAAACCAAGCTAGTTCATAGCTCCATAAACTAATTTTCAATAAGTTTTAACATAAACCAAATAGGGTTTAACTCCATACTGGATTGAACATCTAAGGCTTTTTACCTAGATTGACCATAGGTTCCTTCATGCATTCATATCATACATGAAAAGTTGTTTTATGTAAAAATATTGACTATGTATGAAAAATGGGTTTTCGGAATAATCATTTCCTCAAAATAATTTTTGCGACTTTTATTCCTCACACATCAAATAAGAAAACTTAATTTTATGAGATTTTAGTATGAAGTATATATTGACTTAATGAGCCATCATTTTTAGCATAAATTTCATTTTGCACTAAAATCGATTTTTCATATTTTGATTTGGTGGGAATTTGATTTTCTAGTATTTTTATTTGAATCCAAATGGAGGGTACTTCATTATTTACATTGTAAACTTAAGTAAATAGAGTAATATAAAAATAAATAAAAGTAAAATGACAAAGATATTTTTATATACTTTTTTCTTAAAAAACCACACTGGGCTACAACCCACTGTAGCCCTTAGTGTGGTTCCGCCCTTGCGTACACCCTAAGTTAAATATATTGTTATAAATTATGAACAAACTACATGTAGTTTAATGAAGAACAAGGGTGTCATTTAGATATGAATTATGAATTTAGATTGATAATTCAAGTTTGACATCGAGTTAAGAATTCAGACCAATAAGAGTTGAACTCATCCTTTAAATCGATTAGACTATTCATCGCCCAAATCTTGAGGGTTAAACACTAAACTTGGATAATTAAAATTTAAAAAAAAAAAAAAAGGCACAAAACTCATTCCGAAAAAAACCTTCAAAATATACAATTCCACAAGAATATTTCTCTCAAATAATTTTTTATTAACAAAAAATAATAATTTAAATTCTCTTCCACGAATCAATCATGTGTTCGGCGATTAATAAATCGAACACAATGTATACCTATTCACAACTCACCCACCACCCAAATTAAAAAAATAAAAAAATGTAAAAAACATTCTATACATAAAAGTCTCACTCACTCACTCTCTGTACTGTCTACCAGTCAAAGTCAACACTTTGACTTTCCAAAAATGCCCCTGCCCCTCTGTTCAGTCAACCTTCACGTACTCGTCGTCGTCCTCTTCATCATCCTCATCCTCCTCATCCCCAATCTCGCACCCATTCCTACAGACGCCCCCAAACACATCCCTAACTCCACTCAAAACGACGTCGCCGAGCCACGCGAAGCACCCGACCCCGTTCGCGCCTTCGCAGAGGCACTTCTCCCTGAGCATCCGCAACAGCCCCTTGTCCCCGACCTCGGGCGGCGTGGACATCGGCTGCAGGTAAGCCAAAGCCGCGTGCTTTACGAGCGGGTTCTTGATCGGAATCTCGTGCCAGCTGGAATTCTGCGTCGGCGACATGATCGTCGGAGGCGACGCCGGCAACAGGTCCTTGAGGCTGGTGTAGGTCACGGTCTGTATCGTTATCATCTCAATATCGGAGATCTCGATTTCGCCGAAGCCGTTGGGCAGGAGAAAGCTCGGAGAATGGGAATGGTGATTGGAATTGGGGTTAGGGTTAGGGTTTTTAATCGCGGAGATCTCCATATGGGATTGGGGATCTCCGTCGTTGATTTTGATTCGGAGAAGTGATTAGAGTGAAAGACTGATTTTTCTCAGAGAGAGTTTGCGAAGCGGGAGAAGAGGAGTGGTTTTTAGGCACTGAGGGGATTGTGCACGCGCTTAATTAGCGCGTGGGGGGGTCCACAGATTGTTTTGGTGGGCCATGTGAGAGTGCTGAATCCATTTGGGAGCACCACGTGTAAAAACTAGTATTGGACTGAATCAGTTTGTTTTGTTTTTTGGCGGGGGTGACTATTGATTAAGCTTGGTTATTCATATGGATGACTAATTACTAGTATGAACACAAGTGGATATTCTTCTTCTTAATTTTTAGATTTATATTAGGTCAACCAACTCTCTTTCTAGGTTCCATACAAGGATTGACAGATTGCCACCGATTTTTATTTTCTAATACACCCGAAAATTACGCCTTAACATAAAATTTTATAGTTAGAATATAATTTATAAATTGGCGATGTCATGAATTTATATTTTTCATATTAAAATTTAAATTTGAATTTGATAATAGTATGAATTTTATTCGATATGAAGACGTTTTTAGCCGTCAATTGGTGGGATTACATTTTTATAGTAGGATTTAGATTTGCGAATATAGTTATACTTGTTCGTATAAGATACAAAACGAAAACCCTATCGTGGATGTATTCGTGTGTTGAAAGTTTTTATCAAGTATGCACAATATATTATGATAACTTTGACACATAAAATGCTATTCAGTTCAATACAATATTTGCAAAATAAATCAACTTGTCTGGGTCTTTTGGTTGCATGGTAACCTATAGGGTCGGCCTTGAGCGTGTGCTAACTAGTTATGCGCTCAAACAACCATGAACCCAAAATTCTAAATGGCTCACCAAATTAATTTAAATATTTGGTCCACTAAATTTGATTAGCTTATTTGGTGATAAAGCCCATGGTGGGTGATATGATAAGCCTGCTTGGATAGCTCAAAGTGTGACTCACCCTAGTGAGAAGTGGACAAATAAGAAAGGGTTTGTGTTTTTATTATCAACAAGAGAAGATGAATCGAAGTCTAAATCTCCTCTAACTTTGAAAAGAGAAGTATCACTAAATTAAGAATTAATTGATAAAAAAATTACGTACTGTTGATTTCAAATGAGGATGTTTTATTTCGTGGTGTGGATAGAGTATAACCAAAACAAATATGGCTACTAAGATGGTGCTTTTGGTTGGCAAATAGAACATAATGGGAGAATAAGAATAAGAATGGGAATGGGGATAGAAACAGTTTTGTTGGTTGAAAATGAGAATCAAAATATGGAAATTAATTTCATTGTTTGATTAACTATCATAATGGAATCGAAAATGTAAATTATCTCAAGTCTCCGGAATATGAAGTCCAAAGTTTGAGGTCTGGAAGTTAGGGCAATAGCGTACTTATAATCCCCATTGTATTGGGCCATTCTCTTTTGACCATTACCATTTGAAGTATGGGCTGTGTTACAATTTGTTACCAACAGAGAAATTGCATCAATTCAAATTTTGTTTAAACAAATTGTGAACGATTCATACGTAATCTTTTTAAAGAGTATTCTGATATTCAAGATATCGATACAAATTCTTTTTAAAGGATCAAAATGGATTACTTGAAATCCAAATATATATATGTTCTCACACAATTACAAACTTTTGTGCACTCTTAACATATGTGGAAACCATTAATTCTAAACATTAACTAACATTCCTAAACTAGAAATACCACAATCTAAAAATATTTTTGTTGCCAAAGTTAAATGGAGGAGAAAACTAACCCGCACGAGTACTCGTAGACACACCAAAAATCTCGACAAATCCAACCAACAATCCATAATTTCAACCCAACACTACAAAATTGTTTTTGATTATCTATTACAATTTACATCTAAAACAACCTTTGGCATCGCTAAAACAACTCTCATGCACGCTCAAATCAGATCTTTGTTTTTCTTTTTCTCCAAGTGCGTCGGCAATGCAAAACTCTCGTCACTCAGAGGCTGAAGCAGACTCGTGGGTGGACGCTGAGATAGACGCGTGGTGGTGGACACAAAGAGAGTCACTTCGCTAACATTACGACGCATCGGTAGCACCGCAAATCCACAGTAGTCTGTCAGTTTATCTCTTCCTTTTCATGGTTAGCTTCTTCTTCTTCATTTTACTCGTTTGCTTTTTACATTTGCTTTACTTTTCTTATGTACAGGAAACCCTTTTGGGTTCTTTTTGGTTCCTTTACTGAATTTTCTTGAAATCGGTCACGGATCGTTAAGCCAAAAAAGAGGTACTTTTTTGGGTTTCTTTTGATTGATTCCTTGAACCCTTTGTTGATTTGGAATTGGCTCAATTGGAAGGTAGATTTGGTTTTTATGGCTGTTTTGAGAGAACCCACATTGCTATTTGGTTTATCTGATCAATTTGTGTTGCTAGTTTTAGTGGGTATTTTGTGTTTGTGTTTCTTGTGCCGATTTGCCTGTATTTTTTGTGTGGTTATAAATTCATATCTTGATTTGAGATGATTCCTTTGTGATTTGCGTAAAGAATCTTACTTTGGTTGCATGACAAAGACTGAACAAACATTTGATCTTCTGCCCAATAAATACGATTCTGAAATGGTAAAGGAGTATGCTTTCTGTAGAGTTTTGTTAAATTTTTTAAGAGAAGTTCAATGAAATACTCCTGGTTAGGTGTGCACGGATTGGTTAGGGTTTGATTGGGAAAGTTGTTGGTTTTGAATTGAAAATTTATGCTACGCAATTTAATAGCTTGCTGATTACTAGGAACAAAGTAAGCTTCTTATCATAGTGGTTAGTGAATTGAATTGGTTTTCTCTTTGATGGGTACCCTTATACTGTAATTTTCTGTTCCTTTTCCAATTTGAACTTGCCAAATCTTGAAAACCGTGCTTTTCTATTGTTGAATGCAGAAACATAGAAACTCACTTGCAAAGCAAAGTAATGCTAAAATGTTGGACAACAATATTCCTGAGTATGTTGGTTTGGGGGAAGGGTCCTCTCACAACTTGCAGAAGTACCAGAAGGTTTCAGTTATACCTCTTGTATTCTTGATCTTCTATGAAGTCTCGGGAGGGCCATTTGGCATCGAAGACAGTGTCCAGGCAGCCGGCCCCCTTTTAGCCCTTCTTGGTTTTCTGGTTTTTGCAATCATATGGAGTGTTCCAGAGGCCTTGATAACTGCAGAAATGGGTACTATGTTCCCTGAGAATGGAGGGTATGTTGTTTGGGTCTCATCAGCTTTGGGTCCATATTGGGGCTTTCAGCAAGGTTGGATGAAATGGCTTAGTGGGGTAATTGATAATGCTCTATACCCTGTTCTGTTTCTGGACTATTTGAAATCAGCAATTCCAGCTTTGGAAAGTGGTCTCCCAAGGACAATTGCAGTGTTGGTTTTGACTGCGATTCTCACTTACATGAACTACAGGGGTTTAACAATAGTGGGTTGGGCTGCTATCTTGCTGGGGGTGTTTTCACTTCTTCCTTTCATATTCATGGGATTTATAGCAATCCCCAAGCTAAATCCTTCCAGGTGGTTTTTGGTAAATCTGGACAGCGTAAATTGGACTTTGTATTTGAACACTCTGTTCTGGAATCTTAATTACTGGGATTCCATTAGTACTCTATCAGGGGAGGTGGAAAACCCCGCTACAACTCTTCCGAAAGCTCTCTTTTATGCTCTTATCTTGGTTGTGTTTGGATACATTTTCCCCCTTCTGATCGGTACTGGAGCTGTTCCAGTTGATCGTGATCTGTGGTCTGATGGTTATTTCGCAGACATTGCTAAAATGCTTGGAGGTGTATGGTTACGATTCTGGGTCCTAGCAGCATCTGCATTGTCAAACATGGGTATGTTTGTGGCTGAAATGAGCAGCGACTCCTTTCAACTTCTGGGTATGGCAGAACGTGGGATGCTTCCTTCAATCTTTGCCAAAAGATCTCGTCATGGTACTCCTCTTGTTGGAATTTTATTCTCTGCATCGGGCGTTATTTTGCTCTCGTGGTTGAGCTTCCAAGAGATCGTAGCCGCGGAGAACTACTTGTATTGCTTCGGAATGATTATGGAATTCATTGCATTTGTGAAGTTGAGGATGAAACACCCAGCTGCATCGCGGCCGTTTAAGATACCTGTTGGTACTGCCGGAGCGATTTTGATCTGCATTCCTCCGACACTGTTAATTTTTGTAGTTTTAGCTCTTGCTTCTCCAAAGGTGATGGCTATAAGCATCTCTGCTGTGATCATTGGGCTTGTTCTGCAGCCTTGTGTTGAGTACACAAAAAGAAAGAGATGGTTTAATTTCTCCATGAATTCTGACCTTCCAGATATCCATGCTCCAGATCATCAGTGTAACGAACCTTGGATTTCATGAATTCTAGTAGCCATCTTGGTATTTTGACATTGTTAGTTGTCTCTGAACAGTGAATCCTAGTTTTTTTTTTTGTCCTTTTACTTAATTCTTGAAATCTGTCTCATGCATACATTGTGCATAAAAAAAAATGTGGTTTTTCTATGATTTGAACATTGATAAGGGTGAGAAAACCAATGAGCCGAAATTTGATCACCATTGCCGTCACCACTTGAACATCTCTCAGTCTTTATGGTCAAGAGAGACGATAAGCTCTCTAGGATTTTAAGATAGTTTATTCTTGGTTCTGGTTTGTCTTGTTTTTTGAGTTACGTGACACATATTCCATTTCTTTGGACCAGAGCTTAAGCTCACACATTAATTGGCAGGTTTTATATCTTATGGTGCTTCTTATGCTTGCTCAATTCTTCAATTAAAATATATAAAAAAACTATTTTGCCGTGCAAATAATAGGCCCCTAAAAAAAAACTCAATCTTGCATCAAAACAAACAAACTTGTGACATATTTTTGGGGTCGAAGTTTGGAAGGGAAATGGGAAGTGTTATTGGGATTCAGACTTGAGACCACTGAACCCAGGGGCGGATGCACCAAGGGACAAGAGGGGTCAATTGACCCCTTGGCATGTCGGCGTTTGCTGTGGAGGTCGCAGGAGAACAGTTGCAGACCCCTTGGCCAGCAGCTTGTTGACCCCTTGGATGTACTGAACGTGCTCGATGAAAGTCCCCAAAGACAGAGAGAGAGGTTGGTTGATGGGTTACCGCGATGGTAACGGGTGTGTGAGTTTTAATTTTGGATAGAGAGAGAAAGAAAAGGAAAGACAAGGTAGAGCAGATCAAAAGGAATTTGTGTTGCAACCCAGAGGAGCAAAAGAGTCACTGGAAGAAAGCCACAGACAGAGAGTTCGACTGCAGAGAGGGAAAAAAGAGAGTATCTTTGATTCGTGTTGTGTCGTGAGCTAGTCTTTTTTTTTTTTTTTAAATAATAATTACTGAAGGCCTATTTTGCTTTGAAAACAGCCCTTCTTGTGGCTGGGCGCATTGGGTTAGATTATTTAAAAATTAATTCATATCCTCCTCCTCAGAAGTCCAATGGGTTAATTAACATAAAGTGGCAGGCTCCACCTTTGGACTGGATTAAAGTGAATTTTGATGGTTCGGTGTCTGGTAATTTGGCTGCAACTGATTTTGTAATTTATGATTGGAATGGTAATATTCGGTTAATTGGCGCTAAAAACTCAGGTCAAGTATCAATTACAGTTGTGGAGTGTTTAGCTCTTCGGGATGGCCTAACCCATGCTATTCTTTATATAAAAAAATGATATTCTCTTTTAGATGAGACATAAACAAAAGTGCCTAAAATTATTGAAAAATAAATGATTTATGAAACTATAATGCAAAGTTTTTAATAAAGAACTCATCGTGTACAATTGAAATTTGGATGGAAACTATTTTTCTGTTTTTCTAGTGTTATTTTCTTCTAAAAAAATTTCGAAGTTTTTAAGCAGTGACCCCTTGGTTCGAGAATCCTGGATCCGCCACTGACTGAACCCATTGGTGATTTGACAATTATCGTCCTCATCAAAAAAGCGATTATCCCATTGCTTAATAACTCAGGTTCTGCGCATTTTCTCTAATGAAATGCCAACCCAATGAACAATTTTGATGGTTTTTGTGATGGGAGCTTCTATAATGAGGGGCTATGTTGAGGGATTACAATAAGGGGTTTCAATCCAACAGTCCAATAATAACTTTACACTGGATCGAACAGCTATTAAGGACCCACTCATTATAACCCCTTACAAAAACCCCTCATTCTAGCCTGGCCTTTTTGTGATATGCTTGCCAAACAGTCCCTTGGAAAGTGCCTACTAAGTGAGGCTTGCATTTTACAATTTGGGCCCCCCCACTCAAAATCGGAGGCCGATAGGTTGGTGAGGCACATGCAAGCTGAACCTGACTAATATTTATGACATGTTGTCATGTTTCTAACATCCTCTCTTATGAGTTGCCACAAGCTGTTATGTCTGCAACTTACAAAAACCAGGCAAAATCCACGTGGCACTCACACAGATGAGGAGCAAGAACAAAGAAAGATGTATTTGCTTTCAACCTTACTTCACCAGCTAATTCGGTTTCTGTTAAAATTGCAGTCTTTGCTATTGAACGGATATTACAACACTTTCTTGTCTATATAACACCGCTGGCTTTTTGGCCTTTATGGTAGAATTAAGAGCCAAAACAAGTAAAAAACAGATCTATAGGAAATAGCAAAGTGTTCTCTGTTTCAGCAGCTAGTGGAAAAATAATGACCAATTACACACTTTCATAAACAATATGAGGCTCATAAAGTGCATAGGCTGATAGAGGGAGAAAAAGCTTAGAAGAAAAAGAGAGGGAGAGAGAAGAAAAATGGGTGTTCAAAACAACACACCAAGAGCTTCACCAAGGAGAAAATCTACTACCCTTCAACACCTCTTTGATCTTGATTCAAAGACTGAAACTGGTATTAATGGAAAGAAGATTGGCACCACCAATATTGGGTGTTCTTCTTCCAACTTGGAAAATGAGGAAATTCTTTCTTCTATTTCCTTTTGCACCTTTGTCTTCACCTTCACTGATCCAAGTGAATGTGCTACACAACAAGAACTCAAAAGGAACAAGCTTTTGCAGCTTCTGTCTGTGGTAAAATCCTCAAAGAAGCCTCTGCATGATCAAGTTATGTCATCTCTCATTTCTATGATATCTTTGAACCTCTTTAGGCCTCTCCCTCCTCCTTCCAATCCCTCCAATGCTGCAGAATTCCCTGATGATGAAGACCACATATCTACCTTTTCCCCATTATGGTCACACCTGCAGTTAGTTTATGACATCCTCATCCGGCTCGTGATCAACACAGATCCTAAGTTACTTAGAGGTTACATTGATAACCAATTTCTTGTCAATCTTCTTGCCTTGTTCCAATCAGAAGACCCGAGGGAACGTGATAGTTTGAAGAATGTGTACCACAGAATATATTCCAGATTCACATTCTACCGTTCGTTCATGAGGAAATCGATGAACGATGTGTTTTTGCACTATGTGTTTGAGACAGAGAGGCATTGTGGGATCAGAGAGTTGCTTGAGATATGGGGAAGCATCATCAATGGCTTTACAGTTCCACTAAAAGAAGAGCACAAGCTGTTCTTGATGAGGGTGCTTATTCCTTTTCACAAGACAAAGGGGATGCAAGCTTACCATAGGCAGCTGGCTTATTGCGTGTCTCAGTTTGTGCAGAAGGAGCCTGTGCTTGGTGGGATTGTTGTTAGAGGGATTTTGAGGTATTGGCCTGTGACTAATTGCCACAAGGAGGTTTTGCTGATTGGGGAATTGGAGGAATTGGTGGAGAATATTGACCCTGATCAATATAGGAAGTTAGCCCTGCCTTTATGTCTCCAGATAACAAGATGCTTGAACAGTTGGAACTCACAGGTACATGGTTTTTTCTTCTGTCTTGCCAACTTTCCAATCAGATATCAAGAATCCAAATCTATCTTCTTTTTCCTATGCTTTCTTAGCAAACAAACAGAACATCATTAACAAATCCATAAAAAATTGAATACCTATCATTTTTCCATGCTTGAACTGGTACAATTAAACTGTATGCTGATGGCTGCTAAGAATGAAAATTTTCCCTGTAAAAGCCTCTTGAAATCCTATTATGCTTTGAATTCATATTTAAGTTTTACATAGCTTTAGTTTTAGCTTTAGGGTCCTGCATTTATTGGTAAGTACTATAATCTTCTGCAATCTTCAAAATTCCATAGAGAATTCTGAAAGTACATGTCATATTGTTACCATCACGGTCTTAACAAGTGCTATATTTTGTTTTGTGTTGGATTTAGGTAGCGGAGCGAGCACTCTACGTTTGGAACAACGAGCAGTTCGTAAAGATGATATCGGTGGCAATGGAGGAAGTGTTTCCGGTTGTGGTTGAAGGAATGGAGAAGAACTTAAAGTGGCATTGGAGCAAAAGCGTCCGACAATTGACAGAAAACGTGAAGGTGATGCTAGAAGAAATAGATCCAGTTTTGCACTCCAAGTGCCTTGAAGAAATTGAGCTCAGAGAATCCAAAGCTCACCAAGCAGAAATCAAGAGGAAGGAGAAATGGGACAGAATAGAAATGGCAGCAGCCCAGCATCACAATCAGCATCAGTTCCTCCAACCACCACATTTCTTATGTGTTTCGCATTGAATTTAAAACTGAAATGTAGACAGAAGTCTCTGCTGGCTTTTGATTTTGGTTTCAAATTTCCATTATACAAGGCATAACTATAAGTAGTCTTCCTATTAATTATAAGCTTAATGGGGCATTTGGTAAGAAAAAAGATACAACTTTTCCCTTCCATATGAAACCAACCAACCCAGCACAAAATGCCAGCCAGACCAAGACACACACACACACACACACACACACACACACACACACACACATGCAAGTACATTTGTAACATATCAAACATTGTTTATCAACTACGGGTAGTTTGTTCTTGCCTAATTGTGTGACCAAAGTACAGTGGCGTAGCTAGACTTGGTATCTTGGGGGCCAACATCTTAAAAGCTTACCAAGAATTATACATAGTTTTGTAAGTTTCATGTGGACTTCAAAGACGTTTCTGAAACTTGGGGGTCACAACGATTTCAGGCCTATGGCTATGGCCTTGAAAGTACCTTATAATCGTTGATCAAGTCAGATCTTGTTAACATGTAGGATCTAATTTTGATTAGAGAATATTACTCTCTTAACTAAATAGGTGTACATTTCACTTATTTACATGATTTCAATATGGTGGCTTAGAAGGTACGGAAACATTGTATGACAAAGACATGTGAGATTATAGTTGTTAGTTACCTAACTCTTTTTAAACCAAGTGTTAGTGAAAGTGGACAAGGATCCTTTTTCTTGTAGTGAGGATTACAATGAAATGAAGTTGGAAAAGGCAGGCCGGCCACTTTGAAAAATTGAAGTTGAAATTCAACAATCCCTAAAGGAGGAAAACAAAAATAAAAAAACAAATCAATTGTCTGTCCTGTCACTTCAGGATTTTATTATAATTGTTAGTCTAACAGTTTTTATTTTTTCACATTTTGGATGTCCGAAATTCGAATCTCTCGTTTCTATATCAAACGAAAAAAAGGCCTAAAAATTGACCATTCATCTCTTGATTTTGAATGTCACCTAATTCTTGGGCGTACAGAAGTCATGTTGCACCTTGCTCAAACTTTAAGAAATGTGCCTAAAACAATACTTCAATTCTCTTTTGTTTTTTAGTCTAAAGATTTTCTTATGAATTCAACAGAGGAAGGGTAACAAGAAAATTACCAAATACTTTTGACAATGTGAGGATGGAACACATGATATTAACTCTAACCTTTCTCTTTTCCACTGTCACTTATCATCAGCAAAAGATACTTTGACATGCTAATATTTGGACAATTAATTTTTTTTTTTAATTCAACAACGGTAGTTAATGAGATTTGAACACAAAATCTCTTCCAATAAAATGAGGATTAGAGGTCACTAGACCAAATAATCATTGACATAAAACTATCCATTGATGTCAGGTGTTTAAGTAATAATCCACCTGATTCAAATGAACTATTTCACAAAAGATTTTGTTTTTCCCTCAGTAATCAATATTCAAAACGCTGCGCTTTGACTCGAGGCCAAACAAAACGGTGGCAGTGCGGCTGTCGTTGGTTTTCTCCCTTCGTCCTTCTCTATCTGTACGACTGTGCGCGCGCGCGAACCAAAGCGACCAGGCCGAGCAGGTGAGCACCACCACTTTTTTCTCACTTCGTATAGGACGCGACGGTGCGTTTTTGAAGTTGTGGGTAACTCGCAAAACTGCGGCCTTTCTTTTGTGCTTCATGAATTTATTGTATGTAAATAAATCCCAAGAAAAAAGAGAGTAAAAAAGAATGAATTTTTGATTGAAAAATGACTGAAAGTTGTTACATTTCATGGGATGCAGCTTCGTAGATTTATTTACAGAAGATTTTAGGTGGGTTGGGGCTGGCTAAGAATTTGCTAATGAAAATAAGACCCAATTGAAAATTTTAGGTGGGTTTTCTGAGTTGAAGGATAAGGGACTGAAATGATTTTGTTCCCACTTAAGCTGAACTATAATTGGCTTCTTCATTTGATTTATTTTGGGTTGGGATTGTCTATATAATAATATGTTGTTCATGGCTTCTTTATTTGATAATTGCTTCATTGTTTGAAACAGCTTGCACTATTGGTGTTTTATATATGTGTGTGTATAATTTCTCATGCTGTTCGGCTATTTTGACCTAGGATGAGGGCTGTTTCGCAGTCAGTGGCAAACTGTTCAGGTTACTATCCCCTCACTCTTCTCTTGGATATTACGTTATTGGAATTTTTACTCCATTTACATTTTCCATGTTGTGATGCTCAATTTTTTCTCAGTTTTTTCTCTACTCCATGGCAGGTTTGATTCATAATTCTGGTCATGCTAAACTGCCATTTGGAATTAGGAAATATAATGGGGCCAAAATTGATAATTACGATTCCATTTCAATGGCATCTAGAAGGGTAATTTTATCTTTTGTTTTAGAATTCATATTTTGTGTCCAATTATCTATTAGATGTTCGCTTATTCAGGATTAGGGTTTTGTTATTGCAGACTGTTAAAGGAGGGATTCAATATTTGCCTGCACGTCGTATTGGCACCATATGTGCTGCATCTGTGGGGAGGGATCATCGTCAATTGAGCTTTGATGATGATTTACCTCAGGATCCCTACTTTTTGAGTCTTGTCAAAGAAGCAGTGTGGTAATGGTCCCTCTCAAATCATAAAATTGTCAATTGGCCTTTGATAATTCGGATCCCCAGTTGGTGGACTTGCATAAGAATAACAGTTATATGTGATTAAGAGAGTGATGTTTTATGGTTTTTCTCCATTTTTAGGGGTTTGAGATCGTTATTCATTTTTCTGGTTGAGCAGCCTAGTCAGCTGAAGTACATTGAATGGCCAGGTTTCCGTAGCACGGTATGTGCAAAAACGTATAGTACACTATAAAGATGTAAAATTATGAATCCTGTGTTGTGAATTTGCAGAATTTTAAGTCAACTTGTGGATACTTATTTGGTCATTTTTCATGGGGTACAAATGCGATTACAATCTGAGGTGGTTTTATTGTTTCGTGCAGCTGAAGACTGCTACTCTGACTCTTGTTCTTGTGGCGCTACTCATTGTGGCACTTTCATCAACTGACTCTGCCCTCAGCTATCTGTTGGCTTTGATTCTCAGGCGAACCCCGTAATCAAAGATTAATACCAGAAGATGGAGCTCTGCTGTTAGATTCAAGCCCCTGCTAGTGATTACAGGCATAGTTAGAAATATCTGCCTCCATTTGAATGCATAACCCTCACTATTTTGTGTACTTTTGGCCCAAACTGCAGCATAATACCAAATGATGAAGAGTAGCTTTTCAGCTTAATCTTGTACTATATCGTGCTGCCCGTGGTTCGTTAAGACAGTCCTTTCCATATGCATGCGATGGCTAATTAAACCATTAGAAGCTAATTTATTTTGGTAACCACCCAGCCAAACAACCCCGACCATAAAAAAATTTCCAATCCCAATAACCAAAGCTGATCAGATGACGGATATAAGGTTACAGTTATGACTTTAAATGTTGTGATTCCAAATTTAGGGTTTTAAATGATGGCACAAGATTAAATTGTTTGTTTACAATTCATATAAATATATAATAATAAAAAAACATAGAAAAATAGGTTTCAAATTATTCAATTGAAAGATTTTTTAGCTTGAATGAACCATCATGTAATTGGTTTCAAATTAGGGTTTTTCACAAATAGGCCAATTCTAACATGACATAATATACAAAACCCTTATGGAGCCTATTTGGTGAAGAAAAAACTCAAAATTAGTCACTTGTAAATTTCTAATTGGTTGAGTTGATTCAAATTATCTAAAAACATTAATGAGGGTTGGTTCAGTTGGTAAGGATCATTCTCTTTGCCATCAAGGCCTAAGTTCGAGCCCCGTTGATAACAATCCCTCTTTGTGGATATGAAAAAACCAAAAAAGGAGTTAAAACTCCCTCTATAAGTCCTTAAAGAGGCTTTGGTATGCCCTGACCTTGGGATAGGGGGATAGCCTTCCCTCACCCGAGTTTTTTTCACCAAAAAATATTTTTGTTTAAGAACCAACTACCAAATAACAAGCGGCTAGTTTTCAAATTATTCTTTGCATGCAGATACGGTTATATCCAAGTTCAAAGAGGTAAAGATTGCTTGTTATTTTTCAAAACATAAAATCAATTTCAATCAATTCGTGAGACACAAGGTTTCAAATACCACAGCTGCTTAGCATAGCAAGAGTAACTTTGCTCCGTCCCCAAATAAAAGGTTTACAGCTTTTGAACCATATACGAAACAATGGAAATTCTTATAACTAAATGCCAAAACCTCCCTTGTACAAAATCTGTGAAAATCACAGGTACAAACCCTAATCACTGGAATTGTTGAATAATGCAAAACTCTAAATCTAACATGAAAAATCAATTGATCCAAGACTTGAACGAGATACTTCTTGCCTCTCTCTAAATACAAGACAACAAGAACGAACACACCCTCAAAGCTTGGGAAGCTGCACCCCTGTACACCACACTCTTGTCCCAAGCCTACACTGCTTCATTTGTCAGGTCATGCACTTTACGGACCAATTGAAAGCTAACTTCAAGCTTCGTTTGAGTCAACAACAAAGCTTCCACTTAAAAATTAGGGACCAAAAATTTGGACTTTGCTTGTAAAACTCATGACCACAATGCAATGGATGATGCACAAATTCAATAGTGTAGACGCAAATATGGAGCTCTGTATGAGCACAGAGGAGAGAGAACCAGCAGATACAATAAATCAGCTATGGGTACAATATTACACCCTGTATTTTGACAGCTTGTCCTTCACTGGTGGCTCCAAAGCAGACATACACTGGTCCCATGCTCCATTCACAAGCATCTGCAGGGTTGCACATTTCAAACAAGTAAATCAAATTATCTTGTCTTATTTTGCACCAGCTATCTTGAAATGAAAAACTTCACCCCCACCCCAATAACCTACTAATTTTCGGCAGAGTTTCATATTGTTTGAGTGTTTTATTTCCAAAAGAGTTATCAAAACATTTTCATAATCTCAAGGTTTATACATGCAGAAAATTATTAGAACTCTCAAGGATGTTACATAATAAACGCAACGCTAACCTGCTTATAACCATGCAACACCTGGCAAACTTCATTATGAAGCTCTTCACTCCTTATTTCCTATAAAACATGGCAAATCACAACTTTGAGCTTGTACAAAAAAACACGAACGCTTTGTAAAATCCACAGATGACTATAGCATGATTCTTACATGCCAACTTGCAATAGCGTTGCACAGATAAATGAGCGAACTCAATGCTCCAGATGGATTGGCTCTAACCTGAAATATTTGAGAAAATCCAAGCAAAAGTGTAAATAGGTATAAATGTGGAACGTACGATGAAAAAAAAGGGAGGAAAAGAACGCAGAGGCATACCAAAGCACAGAGACCTCGGAAGGCATCCTCCTTTTCAAAATCATCACGTATCCTGTGAGATGAAATGCATGTCAGAAACAAAGTATAGCGGTGAAAACGTAATAAGCATTATGAGGAAGGCATATATTGCTACTTCAAATGTAGATGTATAAAACTTACATTGACAAAGCAATGCACCAAGATTGCATAAAATGCTCCATATGCGGAGCCACAAGCTCTGGACAGACCCACGCAAGCCTCCCAAGTGTGATAGCACTGTTTTCAATTAGTGACTTGTTGTTGAGCTCCTGCTCGGCATCAAGAGATGCAATTAAAAGATGACACCTCCTCCAAGGTACATGTTACAATTATAATGAAAAAAAATAATTAAAAAATCACCTCTGCGTGTTGAAGGATGGGGACTAAGCAAGAGATAACCGTCAAAACAATTGGAGAAATTTCTTGACGAACCTGAAATTCAAAGTTACTTTCATGATACCATCATCAAGCAATTAAAGTAGAATATTTAAGCCACTAAGTAACAAGGAATAGAGAAACACAAGAAACCAAAAAAGAAGCACAAACCAATACAGGACACAAACACAGACACTCGCAGGAGTATATGTATGTGTTGATAACAAAAGTTTGCTCACAACACCAAATCGGCTTGTGTTTATTTAAAAAAGAACAGACAATTAATAAATTTCACAACATCTGGAAGGGCACCTAGAAAAATAAAGGACTGCTCTTAAATCAATTAAATGATGGAAACCCTGATAAATAAGTTGAGCCCACCAATATTTTATATTGCTCCATCTTGTCCCTTTACACAATGACAACAAGAACTGATCATGGTGATCATCTAAAAAGAGTGCAAGCAACCACACAATTTCAAGTCATAAAAATGAAAAAGCCCCTGCTGAAGCTTTACAATTTAAATTTTATATTTAGCCAACTTCATTGAAAGTTTACCTTCACTGCTAACTCTCCAATGGCCCAACATGCATTATTTGCAACTGAAACAGTTTCCTTCAGCTTTGGAGTATTCTGTACAACAAGATATCACATAAATCATGACTGCTAAAAGCAATACTGAATTCAACCAAAAAAAACAATACTGAAAATTTTACATACCAGTTGCTTGGCTGCCACATCAATAAATTCTGGCAAACGAGGTCGCAAATGAACTGCACATACCTACTCAAAATAAAGGCCAAGACAACGGTTAGGCATGAAAAACTAAATTCACTGATAAATTAACAGCTCTTAGTAGCTTCCACTACACTAGCCTTGTGGCAGTGTTATCTATTTCTTTTGGAGAATTTAATATGCTCTCAAATTTTGCACGAATATCAAGGATGGGACAGGAACCCAGATTGCATATCATTTGACAGATAAATTCTCAACTTACTCTTGCAAGATCCCCAAGTAGTGCAAAGCCACTCTGTCGGACATCCGGAGCATCATCCGTGCAACATTGCAAAAGCAGGTCCCTCAAATTGCTCTGTGAAACCTGGATAGCAAATAAGAAACATGAACACACATTTCAATATACAAGGTATATAGTAATTTGACAATGGAAGAGGCTAAAGCATTAAAGGGGGCAGTATGGGCTATGTAATGAGTGGATTCCACGTAATTTTCAAAGGAGATGTTGCATTGGTTTTTGATGAACTGTCAGAGAGGCCAATGCACAAACCCTTGCTTTCTAGGGGAAAAAAAAACCTATTCTGGAAAAGAAATATTTAAGACAAAGAACATTCAATAATGATATAAATACATGTTATCTCATATCTTTTCTCTATAAAGAATTGGAGAAGAAAAATACCAAGCTCTCTATCCCGCTGCCAAGACCTTCAGCAAGTCCAGAGAGCAGATCAAGAGAGCATACAATAAATTCTTTATCATATGGGACCCCGGAAGAAACAGGATCAGCCTGCAAAAGAAGTCCAGAGAAATTTCTTATATTAGAGGCACCCAGATGGACATGGACTACATACAAACTTTGAAAACTTGTACGACGGGTGTGAATTTTTTTTATGATACAGGTAATTGAAGGCACATTTTTAGGGATATTACCCTTCAGTGTAATATGTGATTTAAGTTGGTGTAGCTTAATATTTGTTATCTCTTTTATAAAAATATATGTTTCCTGCCCCCACCCAAAGGAAAAGGAAAAAAATCACTAGCAATACAGATATTCAAAATTCCAAAGGTGGTTATATAGAATACAGTGAGACACTTGAGAACATTTTGGGCTTTTATAGTTTCCAGAAGCAGACATATTGAAGAAATCCCAATGGGCACTATCTATGCAAAGTATAAAAGATAAACTTCAGGAATATAAGTTACATTTTTGAAAGTAAGCATTTTACTGATACATTGATACAGAGATCAATAATACAAATGTCTTTAATTCCAAGATATGCAAACTAAGCTATGACTTGAAAGCAAGAAAACTATTACTCCTATCTTTGAAACCTTATACAGGGGAGAGGGAGTTGTAATAAATAATAAAAGGGTTCAATCTTGTCACATAATTCATGAACAATCAAAAGACCAGGATTGAACCTTCGCGAGTAGTTGGGACTGGATGATGCTTATGCACCTCTGAAATACAGGCTCAGCAAATTGAGAGAATCCAGCACCCAAAGCCTGAAAATAAGCAAACAAATTTAAATTTTTATACCCACTGCATGTAGCACTTAACGTTCTTTTTCACATTTGTGTTATTTCAGGCTGTCAACTCATGAAGTCCTCATGCCAAAAAAAAAAAAAGAAAAAAAAAAGAGATATCAAAGAACAAATATGTCACAAGAATAGAAATGAATGTCGTGGCAGTAGTCTAACATGATTCAAGAACAGACATGGAAATTAAGTCTTGCCACGTTATATGTTACAGGTGCAAAGAAGGAACTATAACAAGAACAGCAATAAAATGTACTTCAGTTACTCTTCTGGCAGACAATGCTCCCAAAACCAAGAGAGCTTACTCTCTTTTTCTTCTGAAGGGCGAAAGAGTCTTATTCATGACACTGACATTCTAACCAAGCCGTTCCAAACCATATTATGTATCAAAATTTCAACTACTAAATGGTAATAATGAGTGTTACATTCGCCTTTCCATTGTGCCTTACAACTACCATATACACAGGTAGTGGTTTAAATTGCACCACATACAAAATAAAATAAAAACAAATAAGAAGACGACTGAAAGAAAACAGCAATATGTACCTGTGATATAGAAGTAAAGCACTCTAGCAATGGAAAGAGATCTTTATCTGAATTTGAAAGTTGTTGCCACTTTGCAATTAATGGTGGCATTAGAATTTCAAGATACGCGGGCTGCAAACCAAAGCCATTGCATCAGAATTTCAAAATAAGTGGGCTGAAAAGCAAACTACAGTCAATTGGCACAAATTGTTTTATCATAATCGCTGCATCTGATAAACTCTATTCTCGTTACTTAAAAACTATTTATTTTGTTTTGAGTGAAGAAAACAGAGATGACAGGAAAGGAAAATACCTTATTCAACTCCCCACCAACAGCATCTGCTAGAGTTCCTATAGCATCGTATACAATCCTGAGATTCCGCCTCTGAATAACAATACAGAACTATTAATCATAATAAACTAAAGAATGAGAATAATCAGTGTTTCATCTCGTCATGTTCACACTGGAGGAACTCTATGGTAAAGGCTTGGCAGAAACCTGATATTTCCCAAAAGCACACATAAGGTGTTGTAAAATCATTTCCAAGCGTGGTGCCAACTCTTCTGCTGCCTCCTGCAGCTTTTAAACGATCAGTATTTAAAACCAGATATGTAATAGTCAAAAAACATTGATTGAAAGAATTGGACTGCATTTATATAAGAACCTCTTCAAGTGTCGCAAAAGCAGAGCAAGCAGCCTCTTGTACCCGCTTGTTATTATCTAATATTCTTCTTAATAGACCCACAAGAACCTTGTCAAATTGCTCATAACCTACTTGATGTTCGACACCCTGAAGAAGAACAGGCAAGCGTAAAACTCTACAGAGCCGACAAATAATACTCTGTGGGGGATCAAAATATAGCACTAACCTAGGTTGTCACATAAAAATACAAAATTTACAATTATGCAAAAAATGAAAAAGGCTTCACAAAGATTATATAAAGATAAAGTGATATATTCAATAAAATTGAAACATGTTAAATTCACAACGAAATATGGAATAAATTTCAATGCATGAAAATGCGAAATCACTTTTTAGAAAACATGTGCTCTCAAAATTTCTTTTTTTCACTTCTTGGTCAACCATGAGGAAGGGAAAAAAAGAATGACAGTTTCATAGAAATAGCAAAATTGATATACCTGAACAAGAAAGTAAAGACATAGGAATGTGTAAATACCTGAACAATGAACTTGCTGAAACGAGAAAGAGTCCAACAAGAAATACTCCGTATAAGTGGAAACTTGTCGTCTAAAAGAGGGATTAGAAATGCAACAATCTGCAATGTGAATAATTAATTTTTACTTGAATAATTCAGCACAGATTTTAGAAAGTGTACACAGCGCAATCTAATAGCTAAAAACTCTGTTTGCTGGTTATTTGCGCAAATATATAGGCTGCATAGGAAATGTTTTCTCCGGCTAGACAGTTTTTGAATTGTCAATATGGACCATTGATTGTGTAGATTAATATTTGAAAGTGTGGTCCAAATTTACAGTGTGGCGACCTAGCATGCAAGATATATAATAAATAGAGACCATTAATGCAGAATACTGGCTGTCATTTGGGTTCTATGGATGGAGAAGGACAGACAAACTTTTGCAGATCACAGAGGGGTTAAGTTTAAGAGTGGGGGATAGGCCTGTTGTTTTGTCATCTCTTCAGGCGTTTTCTACTGATTTTAGGGGTGTGTGTGTCTGCCATATTGTCGAACTGGAAGGCAGCTATTAGTTAGCTTGCTTCTCTTTTGTTTTGTTCTGAGGCTGTTTCTTTTTTAATCTTGTTTGTATTTGAGTGTACTACAGAAAAGGAATTCTTGTACCAACTGAAGTTCATGACAATAAAAGTTTTGTTCTCATCCCAAAAACAAAACAAAAATTAAAAACAGGTCACAAGGGATTACCTCAGTCAAATGAGGATAAAGACCAGTAATGCAACCTTCAGCTATGGCACCAAGTGCCAAAACAGCAGCTTCCCTTTCTTTCCAGGTTTCATCCTCACTGGTGGCCAACTTGGTCTGCAGATATTTGAGATGTTAAAACTTTTATTTGAAACAGGAGTACCGATTAGCAGAGCAAAAATTCTTCAACAGAATAGAACTTTAGCTAAGGCTTGTTCAGTAACTTACAAGGGAAAGAATCTTACTAATAGTATTGACTTGTATCAAATCCTAATAACTAACTAATTCTGTTTCCTTCATTTCCCTCTCAAAGAGAAGCAGGTACTCATAGCCCTATTTTCTACATGTCCATTCTGGAACATTATTACTACTTGGCAAGGTCAACCCATCAGGTTAATGGAGCAGCAGTGCAATTCTATTTATCAGAATGTGAGCATCTAATCCAAAACCAATTGGCAATGGGTTGAAGAGGCCCAAGATCTTTAAAGCACTTATGCTAGGCTTCTATCCTTCGATGTAGGATACTATCAATGAACCCCCCTTCTATGTGGAATCTTTTGCACCAAACACGTAGACAATTCTTATTGGGTGACGTGGGACCATTAGGCCTACCACGTGGATAACCAGCTTGATACCATATTATCCAACCCAAAACCAATTTGGAATGGGTGGAGAGGCCCAAGATCTTTTAAGCACCAATGGCTTCCATCTTTCAATGTTGGATACTCACAACACAATTAGAGTATCTTCTTCAGCTGACCTAATCCTCAAAAGAACGTTCACAAATACAGAGCACACATGATATTTTTCCTCCTGTTGCATGTCACATAACTTGGAGCAAACTTTTCAAACTACATCTTGAAGAGATAACCAAGTAAACAAACTACATGAACATGTATAGTATATGTGTAACCTAAGAAAACCCAAAACATCGAGATCAGCATTCAACACATAATTTTCCAAGGAGAACGATGCAACTTCCTACTTTAAAGAGCTATGTAATCCAACATGAAATGTTCTGAGGGAAACCATGTTACTTCAACTTTGAAGATCTACATAATCCTCTAATGGATAGAACTGTCCATATAATCTTCTAAATCATTCAATTCTTTAAGAGAAAATGGGAGGATGAAAAAGAAAAAAATATATTTTTTATAAGAATATAAGTATAAAATCTTAACGACCAATGCTTTCACTTTAATGCCAAATAAGTCTATAACCTGAACAAAGAGCATCAGCGTTGGGAGAATCTCATCTCCAAACACATTTGACAGGATATCGAGAGCTGCTGCACTGCATTTGCGTAAATTCCATACATTGACAATATCATCATCCTGTCATTATCCCAAATCATGTCATTTAAAAGATATTCTACGCATTTCCCTCATACTTAAACCCTACATAAAGCAGAAATTTTTTAGTAGTATTTAATAGAGTCAGAATAATCAACCAGACTATTTAAATAATAAACAGAAAAATAATGATATGGCAAATTACATCATCTTCCACACTCTCAGATCCATGAGCCCGTGATGAATGAAACCGAGGTTTGATATCCTGTGGTACAAAATATCAGCTTAACAGATAAAGAATATAACTTAAGATACCAAAAATACAGAGAACACCAACAAAGAAAAACAAAATTGGTCTGAACCTGATCACGGTCTGGAACCGACCCATCCTCCTGCAACAATGAATTGATGCCAAATGAATAACGAACTACAACAAATGGCAATTCAGAATCACCCAAAAACACAAATTGACCCAGTAAAGATAACCTCAGCATCAATGAGGGACTCATCATCATCAGCATAAACCATGTTTGACAACAAAACCTACAGAAGTTGAAACAGGCATGTTGTATTAAAAAGAATTCCATAGATTCCATTGTAAGTATGGTTATCACACCAAGAAAACGATCAACAATTGGGTATACCGGAATTAAACGTGGCAAAAATTCTCTTAAATTCTCAGGCGGTAACTGAGCATCACAATATGCAGACCTGTGTAAAAATACTGATTGTCAAATGAAATTATTATACAAGACAGAGGTTAAGTTACAAACATGCCAACCGCAAGGAGAAATCTTCTAAGTAATAAGCACAATATACACGCAAGAGTAGCTCCAGATTTATGAAAAGTGAGAAATAAGCTATGGCATCCAACATTTTGATAGTTGTGAACAAAAAACTTTTATACAAAAGGTAGTCATAGAATGTTCCTCTATGTAAACGTGAAAGTAATGATTTCCAGATGTGAAGGTGATTTGAAAATTAAAAAATTCTTTGGTGCATTAAGAAAAAACATGGACTGAATTGCAACTTATAACAACTAAAACAATATTTGTATATCAAACGCAAGCTTCATGTGAACAATAATAAATTCCTAGAAGAATTGGAGTGAACTCTGTTCTAATAGACAAAATTGTCCTGCTCAGTTTGAACTTATGAGGGGAACGGACGAGGCCATTATCACTCATGGAATTCCAGCTCTAATCTAGAATGTTGTACTTTTGTAAATATCACATATCCATTACTCTTCTTCCCAAAGTGTTTTCAAGTCCCAGTCAAAGAACCACCACCTTAGCTCACCAAACACAGTAGACAACCACAATCAATTCTCCGCTACCCATATCATTGATCACCACCACTGAAGCCTATTGATATAACCATTTAGACAAGTTATGAGGAAGTAGCTTCACTAATGGCACATAGCCGCAAATATAACTTGGTGTGTGAATCAGTACTGAGATGCAATGCTTGGCACCCGAATATATTGGTAACCACATCACTGTCAATGATGCAAAAGATCCAACCATAGACAGCTCCTATAGTAAAATCAATTTATTCAAATTTTGGGTGTTGGCTAATTATATCAAGGCTAAAGTCTCAAACTCCATAACAAACTTTAGCATGCAGTACAAACCAAAGATGTAATTGTAACTCTCCTCTCTCGGCAACACAATTATTAGAGACACCAAAAGGCTTTAATATAACTAAATAGAAAGATATAGAGAAGAACCCAATAACTAAACCAAATTCATTCACTCAATATCTGAAAACTATTTAATGAATCATAAGCTAATGGTGAAATCATTCAATTAGTATATGCCATTTGTTGAAGGATACCAGAATTCGCAGGCTTCAAGAGCCACTTCTTCATCGGTGTCCTTGTTGACTCGCAACATGTATTCAATTACATTCCTCAAATGTGGCTGCAGTACCAGGTAAGAGTCACTTAAAAGTGCAATAAGGATAAGGGATGACAATAAAGAAAACAATGATCATAGAAATATATGAAACATAGGGTAAGACTGTATGCAAGTATGTGTATGTGCATACATGTGTGTATTCAGATAGATATATACAGTAAGATGCATGATGGAATGTGCAAGCAGGATTAATTCAATTTTGTCCCATACCCTGTTGTTGACACAGCAAAATGCATTTAGCACATAGACAATTGAAAAAAGGCACAGAATAGAACAAGGCCAGAATAACACAACAATATGTTACCTCCAAGAATGATGGACGGACTTCAATTAGCTGAACAAATGCTGCACTAACCTGTTTGACAAAGAAAAGGAGGGAAAAAGATGAGAACAAAGCCAAAATTATTAAATCTAATAACATTCAATGTCCATCAAATATGACCTTTATGTGTTGATTCTAAGACTGAATGTGATGGATATCTTTGTCCACCTTCCTTACAACTTCTCTTTCGAAGTATATGATTCTTTTTATTTACCTTTTTTAAAGCAACAAAGAATTCAATTCAAATATCCCACTGATCATTATCCAGTCATGACTATAATATTATCTGTTTAGACCAATGCAAAGAACACAGGAAAAAAAAAAAAAAAAAAAACCAATATAATCCATTTAAAAACAACTACACATGTCATGGTTATCCTAGGCAACTCAAGCATTCAGAAACAAATCTTCCACAACAATGAATTCGGCTTTTTTTTTTATAAATAATAATAATAATAACATATTTGTGAAAATAGAAAACAAAATTAAACTGTTAATGGAAGTTAATTTTGAGGGCAAATCTTTTGACCTGAAATGGAATGTCTAATTCAATTTCCACGCAATACTATTATCTTCAGAATTAAACCCAGATAAGATAAAGTAATGATAGAGTACTCACTAATTTCCTCACTTCAGAAGAAGGGTCATTAGAAAGGACAAATAAACCTTGAAGATATTGATCCATGGATGCATATAGAGCCTGCAATCAAATAGAACACATAATTGCTACAACCCCCACTAAGGTCCAAAAGGTACCAAAACAACAGGTTTCCACATATACTTACACCTGGCATCAACATAATGTATTGATTTACAGAACCCAGGGAAAGCTTTCTTAGCGATGAATGTGGTGACTCGAAAAACTGTACAAAGTGAAGCCACGTTGAGAAAACCAGGCCAAAAAGAAAAAAAGGACCATCAGTAAAAGTTCAGAGTTCAGCTATGCTTATAAGGGTAGGGCAGAATAACTATTTAAACATAAAACATAAACTTCAAGATCACTTATAAAACAATACAGCTATTTCATTATTACCTTCAGTAACCTTGGAAGGAATATGTTGATGGGACGTTCAGGCAAACCGGGTACATCTGAATCAAGCAGTTGAGGTATATCCTCACAAATCTGTGTTTCATCACAACATTGGTGTCACAAAAATTAATAAGTTTCTGATTTGTGCCATTAGTTTTAAGAGCTACAACAGCAAAGGAGCTTTCAGGAATATGCAAAAGTTTAATCAGGAAATGTAATCAGTAAACTCTAGGACATTGTGTTTACCTTGGATAATGCGTCCATAGCACCTTCCATGTGATTTAGGTCATTACTGTCTAAACAATTTACAAGAGCTTGCAATAGTTCAGGCCACCCCAAAATTCCCCCTAGTTGAACAACAACACTTATAATGGTGCCAACTGTAGACCTGATGTGTCTGTCTGCTGCTCCTAAGCAAGGCAACAATTCGGATTTAATATATTGCTGGTATGCTGGAGCCATGGACTTATATACATTTCTAAGGTTATTCTTCAAAAGCAATCCCGCAGCTTGTCGTATCTCCACTGATTTACCCTGTCCAAAAGTTACCCAAATTCGAAGTTCCATCAGCACCCAGAAGCTGAAAACTGGTTATGCTATGTAAACCAACAGCCAAAAACAATAAATCATTTTCTTCACAATACACGTTACCATGCCACAGGATCAACCCCAGTATATCAAAAGCAAGACAAAGTTTACAAATTACAAATTTAGGTATCCAACCTTTCCACCACAGCAAATAGTTTTGACATAAACAAGGATTTGTGGACAAACATTCTAAGTAATTAAGGCTTTCTGGTGCCTCCTGCTTGAAACCGCTCTCAAAGTCAAGAGAATAGAAAACAAATACAATCAGAACAATCAGCCATGTGAAGCGATTTTAATCCCAACTTCATCGGCACCCATAACCTCCATCGAACCCAAACCCATAAGCTCCCGTCACCTCAAAAAACGATTATCAATTTCTGACTAAGTATGCAATCCATTCAGACCCATTATCCAACCAAATCACATAATCAAAAAGACAAAACAGAAACCCTACTGATTGAAATTGGAGATGAAGACAGAATTGGGGGAAGTGGAGTGAGACGATTACCTCGGCACGTGCGAGAATGAAAGCGAGGTAGTTATTGAAATCAGGGAACTGAGAATAGTGTTGAAGTTGCTGCCAAATCTGAGACTTGTCAGCGGAAGAAGACGAATGGGAAATCTGCTGCTCCAGCAACCCGCAGATCTCCGCGAACCCTTCTTCCTTTGGCTGCCACGAGGCACTCGCCGCCATTGAAATGGAAACGGAGGTTCTGATTCTGCAACCGAATTTTGAATTGAACGCTTGGGGTTTTGAGCAGAGAGGAAAAAGGGATTTTAGGACAGCTATGAGGGGTTTTGGTGGGGCGGAGACGAGGCAAAGAGGACGATCTATGTTTAAATATTATACAAAATTATCATAATTTATTATATAATAATGTAGATTAATATTATTAGACAGAAAATTATAATCATTTTTCTTGAATTTTATCTTTTCACTTTTTAAATGTTAATTTTGTTATAATATTTTTTTCTTGAAATCTTGAAAAAAAAAAACTTAAATTATAACAAGAATGCCCCACCTTTTGCTTTCATTTGACACTTAAAATTGCTTCCATCTAATTATTGCTTATCCATAATACCAAGCCTCGTTTCATTCTTTTGACACTTGAGAACTATCCCATAATAAGGCTCAGTTTGGGATTGTTATCACTTTAAAAAAAAGTTATTTATGCTGTGCTTTGAAAATAATTAGCTGTAAAATGGTGGTAGTGGTGGTGGTGGTGGTGGAGGAGGAGGTGGTGGTTGTGGTGGTGGTTGTGGAGGTAGTGAATGTGGTAGTGCAAGTGGTGGAGTTGGATGTGGAAGTGGAGGTGGTGTTATTTTTTAAAATGTATGATGGTATTTTGGGAATTAAAAAATTTCCTTAAATGTTCATCTTTGCTTCTTTTGAAAGCAGCTTTGAAAAGCAATCAAGAGTCTGCTTTTAAAAGCTACTGTCAAAAGGCCACTGCTTTTAAAATAATCAGGATATTTTATTTTTACCAAACATCTTAAACTACTTAATTTTAAAGTAAAACAAGTTTTTGGCGAAAAAAAAATCCCAAACAGGGCCTAAAAGGTACATCATCCAATTATGAAGTCATCAAACATCTTCATCTGAAAAGTTGATAGTGATCTCATATATGCGTACAAGGAAACCTCATTACATTCCTTTGAACCTTGAGAATAATTTGAGAAAGAAAAATATCATCCAATTATTGAGCAATCAAACATCTTTGTTAGGACATTAGTACCATAGGTTATATGCATACAAGCATGGTTGGGAGCTAAGTGCATATCCGAGGTTGTCATGCCCCTTCCCCCATAAGTTTCTTTATCATTTAACATCTATTATGTAGTAATTCAGAAAATTTTGGCACATTTATGATATGTATAAGTACAGCTACGCCACCGAATACACCTTACAATCAAACGTTGTTTTATTCATTTGACACAGAATTACTTACGAAGGTAAGATATGATCCCAATTCTCGAGCCATCAAACATATTCGTTTCAAATGTGGTAGATGAATTGCAACAGACATTAACATTCGATTTCCTTGCTAAAATGCTTGAAAGAAATCTCTTGGAGTAATGAGAGATGAGTGCCAAAAACCAATTGGCCTTCCCATAGAATCGCGACTAGTAAACCAAAATTATCATATAAAATTCTTACTGAAATTGTCGAAGTTATAATATTTTTATTTAAAAAAAATATTTTTTAAATGACAAAGTAATAATAAAATTCCAATATTTTTGTAAAATAGTGAAACCGAGAGAGTGGACTCGACTCGACTCCATATACCAAACCAAACCAAAGCGCCAATAACTCTCATGCACCTATCCACAGTTGGCCCTGAACCTCACGCGCTCGTAGTATCAGAGTAACGCCATGCCAAAACACTTCACATCGATCACCTTTTCAATCTCACAAGTCCATCATTCTACGTAACGGATGAGGAAACAGTGTTAAGTGGAGGTGATGAGTCCAAATTTCATCGACGACAGAAAACGATGAAACAGTGAAATAAATGAAAACCCAGGTGAATCATTAATTTGATACAATATGAAGTGTACAATGATTTGTTAAATAGCACAGGATGCAACTCTGGATCTAACCGTCATTTTCTTGATACCAATACACCAAATTCAAAATGGCCACCAGAAATAATTCTGTCCTAACCTTGAGAATGGTAAACTGTAAGCATACATCAATGCCAGTCTTGATCTCTCAGTAACTAATTCATATTATAACATCTCTGGTTAAAAGCACTTCTCATGCACAATCTTGATACTTGAGAGACTCCTCACCAGTTCCCTGCATGTCAAAGAATTAGAGTATATCAGCCAGGCATGCAAAGATTGGCTATTTGTACCTTCTCACAAAAGCATAGATGATTTTGGTTAGAGAAATGCAAGTCCAGCAACTCTTTCAAAGGCCTTGAGCAACCTTTGCTCCAATCACATGGGTATTTATAAACTTCTCTTGCCACGTGGTCCGTGTTACCATTGGCTTGGCAAAAGCATATGCTCCTATGTACAATTGGAATGTGCTTGTCATGCACTTTGAAAAGGTATTTGGATATCATTCTTATGTTCAGAAAATAAAGTGACCCAGACAAAGGCTGGCATGAACTGGGAGTGGCAAAAATGAAATAATGAAAGTAACGACCATTCTTACCTGTACATGGGAATTCAGTTCGTGAATCTTATAGTGCTTTTGGGATCATCATCCTTTCATGCTTCTAGAATATTATTTTCGCTTCTGTGCAGCCTATAGTAGAAAAACCAGACAAAGACTCAAAACTGATGTACTAAAAAGCAGAGCATAAAAATAGAATTTATTTCCCTATTCACCATGGGGCAGTATCAAAATTTGAAAATTAAAAATCAACTGTCAGATACGTGGGCATATACAACTTATTGCCCTTTTGAAGCACAAGAATGTATCATAGTTTTAACAATATAACTACATGCAAGCATAATAGTCTGTGTATGATCCGGTTGATTAACAGTTTTACATATGTATATATATCTGCTTTAAAATGAAAAGATGCAAAAATTGTATAACACAGACATCTAACTGCAAAAATACAACAGCAAGAGCACAGTAAAAAATAAGAGAGGCAACTTTTCTTTATGTCAAGTGACTTAAATTGAAGTCTCCGCATGATAATTGCAATCTTTAGATAAGGTATGAAGAATAGTTAATCCTAGTCAAACCTTTTGGAGTTTCTGCAAAACAGAATCCTCAAAAGTTTGATAGCTCGCCCCAATCAAATTGTTAAGCCGATCAGGTTCATCAGACTTCTGAACTGGTGGAGCATCAGTCACTGCAACTGGTTGAAGAGGTAAAACTAGCAATGGATTAGAAAGGTCGCCCATCACAGTTTGTGTTGCTGCAACCTACAAATAATAACGCCAATGGTATGTCACAACATCATTAAGAAAATAAAAGTTAAAAGTAGAAACTATAAACATAACAGTCATGGCATACTTACAGCCGCATCTTTAGTTGTCATTACAACTAGGGCCGAACCTCTCTTCTTAGCATCTTTGATAACAACATCTTCAACCTCACCAAACTTGGAGAACAAGTCTCTCAACCTCTGGGCTGTATAACCTTCACCAACCTTTTCCCAAGAAACTTTAAGCACCTTCTCCTTATCCAATCCCAGCTTAGCACCACCCACACTCTCCTTCCCAACTCCCCTGCTTTCTCTTTTTGGAACTGAAGCAGTTGCCGCCCCTTTATTCGCATGCATTGCACGTATTCTCGCAATCTCTTCCTTAAGCTTCCTAGCAATTCTCTCCTCTTCATCTCTATCTTTGGCAGCTGCATCTGGAGCAAAGCCAGCTCGTTCTCTCGCTTCAAGATCAGAGACCATCTTCTGTCGCTTGGAATCGCGCTCCAAATGGCGCCGCTGATGCTCTCTCTTAACTCTCAGTAAATCATCAAACAGCTTCCTGGCCTTCTCATCCTTAAGTATCTCATAGGATGATTTGAGAATTTGGAAGTTGGCATGGGCATCGGGATCATCCAGCCTCTTATCGGGGTGCAACTCAAGAGCCTTTGCTCTGTATGCCTTTGAAATCTCCTTTTCTGTAAACTTAGCACCTTCTTCACCGGACGGCAAACCGAGAATCTTATAATGATCAATGTCATCCATATCTAAAGCTACAAACTAAAAGATCCTGTCAGAAAACAAAAAAAATAATTTGCAATCAGCAAATATGCCTAACAATTCAAAGCATGAGCTACAAAACCCATAACAGAGAAAGAAAAAAACAAATAGAAATTCATGGTGTCTTTGATTTTCATCTAACAAGCTGATTCTGTTTCATGCGTATAAAATTTTGATTTTGAATAGCATGAATTTCACTCAAAAAAATACTCTGTGCATAATTTAACAAAGGGGTTGGCTATAATCAACAAAATTAACAATCAGGAGCGACCAAACTGCAAATCTAACAGGAGACTGAAAAACCCTAATCAGAATTCGAAATATATACTTACCAGAAGAAGAAGGAACCAGTGAATTGATAAGAAGCAGCAAAATCAGATGCGCACAACCCACTCTTCGTCAATCCGCGGTGGGCTGCGTTGAGCTGCTCAAAGACTCGGAATCAGAGAATGGACGGCTCTGACGAAACTGAGGCTGAGGCAAACAAAAACTGACGAAACCGAGAGGACGGTGGCTGCGGGTACCCGATAACCCGATTATTAAAGGTCAGTGGTGTTGGACACACTTAACAAATCGGGTCAAAAGGGTGATTTGGTCACATAATTTTTTTTTGTTTTTGGTCAGAAAAGAGAAGCTGAGAATGAAACCAGCACTACTGCACTGGCAAGAGTTGGGCCCATCTTGGATTTACCAAATAAAATCCCCAATTACTTTGATTCGACCAAAAATCAAATTCCCCAATAAGAGTTTCAACTTTTTGCAGTCTTCTTAGGTGGTGATTTTGTTTCAATTGGACCGTCATGTTTCTGTTTGCAGGGAAACATTCGGAAGGGGAATCCAGATACAACCTGTCTGATCACATCATGAGAGCAGCAGCCATGGTACGGATATTCTTCTGTTCACTTTGATAGGTCAATTGAAAGATGAATGAGTTTAACCTTCCGTTTGGATAAAAAAAATTAAAAATTACATAGAATTCTAAAATGATAAAATTTAGATTTCTATCATTTCAATTTATGACAATTGAAGATTTCGGTCTTTGGATTTATGTATGCCGAATTTTGTAAATTGCACTATGAAAATTGTGAAATGACGCATATTTTGGTGGAAATTAAACTTGAAAATATGATGCCCTAATTTCCACGATTTTTTCTGTGCGTTATTTAATAAATTTTTACTAAACAAGAGAATTGTAAATTTCTCCTATTAAATTCCCGATTTTGAGCTAAATTCTGAGTTATTTTGAAAGGAAGTACTGTTAGCTGATGTGGTAGTGTAGTATCATTCTATAATTTCTCCACCCAGACGAAAGAAACTTGGAATTCAAGTTAGCACAAATGCATTTTGAAAACTTTGAAAAAAAATCTGGGCCGCTGGCTACTCAAACTTCGATAATTTTGGTTAGTAATTACCTTTTTGGAGTGAGATTGACTTGTGTTTTTTTTTTTAATGAGATTTGTGGTTATACTATGTTTTTTTGGAAACATTAATGAAACCGAGTATAGCCATGCGGCTATACTATTTATATTTTTTTTAAAAACAGAAACAACAGGGTATAGCCGCACGGCTATACTATTTCCGGAAAAAAAAAAGGGAATAGGACCAGCCTAGCGGTTAGCGGCCACGGGGGTAAACCCTAAAATACATATAGCCGAGCGGCTATACTATTTTTATGAACATTACAGTATAACCGCGCGGCTATACTATTCATATAATATGAAAAATGCCTTGCGAATATACGTCTCAAAATAAGTATAGCCACACGGCTATACTATTTATATAAAAAACCACCAAGGGCTTGGGTGCCACGTGTCAAAATAATTATAGCCATACGGCTATACAGTTTCAAAAAAAAAGAAGAAAAAACCGAGTATAGCCGTGCGGCTACACTATTTTTATAATAAAAAAAGACCCGCCTTTTGAATAGTCTTCAGGTGTCAAAATCGTATAGCCGGGCGGCTATACTATTTTTTTTTAAAAAGGACAAAAAACGAATATAGCCTTGCAGCTGCACTATTTATAAAATACGAAATGGGAAAAAATACATGCTTGATTCAGCAAAATTTTGACAAATTACACCCAATTCCTACAAATGAAGCATGCCAGAGTTGGTTATGAAAGCGAAGACAAAATGAGAGCCCAGTCAATGTGAAGTAGGGCATAAGGAATTGAAATAGCAATAATACCCATGCAGTTAGTACAAAGTATGTGTTGTTAAATCTCAAAAACACATTAGGGAAATCAAAGCTGAACAGGATTGAGAAGAATATTCAATCGTTGCCTCAGTGAATTCCCACGCTGAGCCAAACTCCTCTTGTTGATAAAAACTAACAAGGGTCTTGCATCTGGTGACAAATCAATCAACTCGTATTTTTGTTTCATCCCTAAAACCTGAGACTCATCCTTCTTATTGCTCGACGAGCTCCTTTTGAAACTAGGCTTATAATCCAATTTCCTATCTACATCACCATCTTCACCTTGTTGCTGCAAATCCACATTTACAGTACCATTACGGTTTTCATCAATTTTATGAGAACCATTAACAGTTTGATGAGTATCAGCTGTGCTTTCTGCGGACATATCCCTTTTTTTTTTTGTTTAAATAAACAGTCTAGCCGTGCGGCTATACTCAGTTTTTAATTTTTAAAAGAAATAGTATAGCCGCGCGGCTCTACTAGGTTTTAAAATTTGTTTTAAATCAATAGTATAGCCAGGTGCCTATACTATGTTTTTATCTATTTTTAAAAAAAAATAGTATAGTGTCGTGGCTTTACTATGCAAAATTCACGTTTTTTTAGAAAGCAAACATAAATAAAGAAATAGTATAGCCGCGCGGCTATACCTGTTTTTAAATTTGTTTTTTAAAAAATCGTATAGCCGGACGGCTATACTGTTTTTGACACGTGGGCTCCTATGGGCTGCGGGTCCCCTTTTTCCTTATTTGTTTAAAAGAAATAGTATAGCCGCGTGGCCATACTCTGTTTTTCCCTTTTTTTTTAAAAAAGGAAATAGTATAGCCGCTCGGCTATACTCGGTTATTTTCTAATTTTGTTTCCAATCTTCGTTGCAGTGCCCAAAAACCATACGATTCTTCAAGTTTCGATTCTAATATAAAATCTAATCCATCCCCAATCATTACGTATACCAATAGTTTTCACCTTCAGAACAGAAAATATTGTAGCTAGCTGCATAGAAAATAAAATAACTCAACTCTAACATTCAATTCAATTAAACTAAAACGGATGATGCATGCAGGATGATGATTTGAAATGTTGCTAAAGAATCTCTAAGCACAGGGTAGGCTATATATCAGTGCTACATAAAAGTTAGTAAACTAATTAATTAATATTCTACCTAATTGATGAAATCATATCATCAGACTAGATCATCAATACCTCAAAGTATGAAGTTTCAGTCCACCTCACGGAGAGATTGATACTCTTTGTCAGCAATGGCTGCTTCCATGAGTTGGTGCGGGCCAATTTCTCCACCATTGTCCGAGAATAACTTGCTCAAATTGTCGGAGAAGCCACTCAACAGAGTCAGCCCCGGATGAAGTTCCTCTATACTAGGCATGTTCAAGTCAAAAAGACCCCAAATCAAAACTTGTGGGATTGCATCATCCTCATACCCTTGCTCCATAAACTTCCTGCGTACTTCCTCATATTTGGTCTTCCAGTGGCAGCCGGATGCAAAGTCGGTGAACACAAACACCTTCTTGATCATCTTCTCTGCCTTTAAGTTCTCATTCACAGCCACTTCCAGAATCATATCACAGGCCTCTGGAAAATTAACAGCAAAGCGGAAATTTTGCCATGTTTGCATCATAAACTTGCGCTTGGACTTGAGATCATTGCCTTGTATCGAATGCAGCAGCAGCTCACTGGATGAATCACCAAAAGTGATCACCATTCCTTTCCATGGCTCTTCACTCATTTCAGACACGACAAGTCCCAAACTCAGCGCCGATATTCTGTGATTGCCAAGCATATCTGTGAGGAGACACATTGCCAAGCAGTTTTTAAAGTTGCCCAAATCCTTCCTCTGTTTTTGCTGGTGCTTTATGTCCTCCACCATTGCCTTCCACTGAAGCTCAGCCGCTTCCCTGAAATCCGCATAGCAAGAAAAGTTTATGATCTCTCTTGGGAACCAAAGCATTCAGCTTTATTATGCAAATGCCGCCTCCTCCTCTTGCTGCTGCTACTTTCACCTCCTCCGAATACTTCTCAACCTCATAGCTCCTCCTCCTGTCAGTGTTAACTGCGGTTTGACGATGCCACAACTTCTGCTTCTCAAACACCAAGCTCTTTGCAATGCTTTCACACAGCAAAATGGCGGGGGCAAAGAAACTCCAAAACAGACCATTAAGTTTTGAGTCCAGGCAAAAACCTACATGAAACACAAAAAAGATGCAACAATTAAGCAACAATATATGAATAGGTTCACCAAACTCCATAGAAATCAACTGAGGAGAGAGCGCAGCATGTGATGTTGACAATCATCAGCAATTAGAATGTACTGTTAGGACTTCCTGTTTCACTAAGGGGCTAAACTAGCAAATCTTAATTTTGATCCAATTTCCTATCTACATCACCATCTTGGTGCTCCAAATCCACATTTACAATACCATGATGGTTTTCCTCAATTTTATAAGAACCATTAACAGCGTGATGAGTATCAGCTGTGCTTTCTGCGGACATATCACCAGTACTACCACTATTTCCTTGTCAACAGAGGTTTCATTTCCATGATTGGACTTGTTGCTCTGGCTCCTAATAGTTGCAAGTACTGAAGATGCTATCTCATTGGCCCTCGAAGTAATGGAGCTCAAAAATCCACCAGCGGAAGTCTGGCTCAATTCCTTTACATGAGGAGAGGATAGAATCAACCTTCTGAATGGACCTAAATCACAAATATCACCTGTTTCATTGGACATGCTACTGTGGGAACCCACATGTACCACTCTTTGACACCACAAGCAGCACCATACCAAGAAAAGACCCACTACATGGCTATTCACAATAGCTGCAGAAAGAAGTTTCATCAGGTTGATCTGTTACCTCATTCGAACGCACAGCCCATTGGTTCACCAACCCCGGAGTATAGCCGTGCGGCTATACTAATTTTTAATAAAATATTCGAAAACCTGGGTATAGCCGCGCGGCTAAACTTCTAAAAAATAGGTCCCAAAAAACCGATTATAGCCGTTCGGCTATACTATTTACAAAAAAAAAGACCGGCTTAACGATTAAGCGCCAGGTGGCCAACCATAAGTATAGCCGCACGGCTATACTATTTTTGGAAAAGCCGCCCGGCTATACTATTTATATAATAAAAAAGGGGCCAGTGATAGGTGCCACGTGTCAAAATATGTATAGCCGCGCGGCTATATCATTTACCCAAAAAAAAAAAAAAAAAAGAGAAGATACCCGCCTAGTGATTTTGTGAATAGGCGCAACGTGTCAAAAAAACAATACTATTTTTTAAAAACAAAAAAATCGAGGGCTGTACTATTTATAAAATATTAAATATGTGAGATTTATTTGTAGAAAATCAATTAAAAAATAAAATATCCGTCTTTCTTCACTAACTCCTCACTGTTAGCCCTTGTGTTTCCTGGTTTGATTTTGATCTATTTTGTTTTTGGGTTGTCTTTGTAACTCAAAAGCCTCGATCTTTGAGATCTGAAAGTACGGATATGCATGCTGGTGTAAATTATTTGGTTGAAAGTTTGAAATTTAGAATTTGAGGTTTACAAAAAATGTATTTCAGCTGAGGTTAACCAAGAATAGAGCTTTCATGGTTTTGGTGATATCTGGGGCTGAGATTTAATCTGCGTATTGAATTTACAAGCTCTGGCTCCAACCACACCATCTTCAATCTGTAAGTCACTTTCCTCAACTGAATATTTTCTTTCTCTGCATTAAAAAACGAAACTTGATACACAGCCGATACGTTGGCTCAATTTGATGAGTAACCCAGATCTGGAATTCCTTTGGACTCGCTTTGTTTCTACATTTTCTCCTCAATTTAGTCTCAAAATTTTTATTAAATCTCAGTGCGTGTAAATGTTTTGAGTTTTTGCGGGAAGTATAATGCAATGCTATTCAATATGGGAACGGAGTTTTTATTGCTGTTCCTATTATTGTTGATTCTGTATGTGTCTATGTATATATGTATGATGTATGCATGGATTGTGCTGCAGTAATGAGAAGGTGTACTGGTTGATTATGGATAAAGAGAGTCCACGGTCCGTCTCTTTTCGCACACACCGTAGAGGCGAACGGAGTAATCTGACCTTACATACTAAAGGTAAATAAAGCCCATCCTTTCACCATTTCTCAAATGAGTCATAATAATGAATTGTGAAACGTGTCATTGATTTTATTATTAATGAAGTAGATATTTTGTTTAGCACAAGAAATGTGAGTAATTTGGTGGTGCTGGTGGTACAGATGTGGAAGCGGGACTTCCTCTGGGAAGGGTGTCGCAAGATAATCCCATGAAGATTGTTTGGAAGAAGGGCTTTATTCGATTGGTTCTTGTAGGTGGCATCTTGTGGATGCTACTAATTCTTCTCGCATCGTTGCTTCATGTTTGGTCCTGCCAGTCTTCTATCTCATTCTTCTCAGGTATTTTTCTAAGATTTTCTCATGGAATTATGCCTTAAGTTCTTTGGCTCCTTGTTTGAGTTCATGCTTCATGCATATAGAACTTCATATTTTGTTTTGTGTTATTGGCTCAGTCCCAAAGCCCAATACTTGAATTAGTCTTAGCTGATTGGTGCACCTTTGTCCAAAAATTGAAGAGCATTGAAAAATCTTTATTTCAAAGTGATTGTCTTTTGTATTCATACACATCTTATATAAAAAAAAACAGTGCATTTTTAGGTTTTTTTTGCATAGCATAGATAATAAAGGTAGTGATATCCAGTGTATTCATTATGAATTTTTTTTTTTCAATTAAAACTTATTAGAGTCAGGGTGACATAATTCAAGAAAGCCTGTAAGAGCAAAAGATTTTACTAGAGATACATGAGCAAATGCTGCAAATATTATTGGTTTCAGCTTTCTTGTGATAGTTGTCTTGTCATTATCAAATAATTTCCCAATGATTGTAAGGAAGGGAATCTTGTCAATAATTTTGGTAACGCTTTGCAATAGGTGCCCCTGTCTAAATGTTGATGCCAGTGCGATTAATATTGTCAGTGTGTGCTTGATGAAATAGGTTCTGCTATTTAATTTCCCGTATATGAATATATGTGTTCTCAGTGATTTAAAATAATATCAGTCTTCTACTTGAACTGCAGCTATGTGTAACAAAGATAGCAAGGTATTCTCCATGTTAGGCTCTATGGGGTTCGTACCAAAACAACAATCACAACATCGTAAGATCTTTGAATATTTTTTCATTGTATTATTGGTCACTTATTAGTTTTCTTAAATGATATTGTTTGTGTTCATATCAAATAGGCTGTCCAATTCCCCTTGCTGATGACCCTGATAAGATAGTTATTCCAAAAGGAAGAACTCCTGATGAAATTGTCAAAAACTTAACCTATGTTATGGAGGATGAAATTTTGCCTGACGGAAAACAGTCATCCCCACTATTCGGAGGACATCAAAATTGGTCACAGAGAGAGGAGAGCTTTAGACTAAAATCAAACATGAAGGTAAAAATAGAACTTCAGAGTACTGTGTTAGCTCTACATATTTACATATTGTCAGTCAAAGCATGTGCTTCACTTGTTTGTTTTGTTAGAATTAAAAGAATAATAGGTCTCGACTTCCATAGCATCCTCTTGTTATTAAACTGTAGTTTACAGTATGTTTAGAGTATTTTTAAAATTGAAAACAGTGATGGGGGACTTTGAGAGAATCGTCAACTTAATGTAGAAACCTTTCTTGTTTATTGAAATTTGAAAAACTTTCTTTTTCTTTTTGTATTGGGGGTGTTACTTCTGCCGTTCTCCATCATTAGTTGGGTACTGTTATTATCCTGCAGGTGCACTGTGGTTTTATTCGAAATGGTGGTGCTGAAATGGCTCCTGCAGACATCAAATATGCCAAGAAATGTAGGTTTGTGGTTGCCTCAGGCATTTTTGATGGATATGATGTACCCCATCAACCTTCAAATTTAAGTCCTCGTTCTAAGAAGCTCTTCTGTTTTCTCATGGTGGTGGATGAGACATCTCTTAAATTTATTAAGGAAAATGTCACAGTCACAGAAGATAGTGATGGGGGGAAATGGGTTGGTATCTGGCGTCTTGTTTTGTTGAAGCATCCACCTTATGATGAGCCAAGAAGGAATGGGAAGGTCCCCAAGATATTAACCCACCGTTTGTTCCCTAAGGCACAGTACAGCATTTGGATCGATGGTAAAATGGAGCTCATAGTTGATCCATTGCTAATTTTAGAAAGGTAATAAATTGACCTTATCGTTTGCATTTGACATGTGTGCACACATACATATATAACTACAGCTAAGTGAACTAAAATTTGATTTGCAGATATTTATGGCGTGGGAAGCATACATTTGCAATTTCTCAGCACAAGCATCATCGCAACATTTATGAGGAGGCTGATTCAAACAAGCGGAGGAAGCGATATGCTCGACCTCTTATTGATCTACACATGAAAATTTATCGTTATGAGGGCTTGGAGCCATGGAATTCAACGAAGAAAACTATTAGTGGTAAGAAGGAAGACCGGAGATCTTGAGTTATGTAATTTGTTGGTTTTGTTTATTTGTTTCCTCCCCTCGCCGCAAGTTACTGGCACTTGAAAACTAAGTTCATTACTAATATTATCTGCATATATATGATAACCCTCTTTTTATTCATATCATTAATGCAAGCTGTTACATGCAGATGTGCCAGAAGGAGCCATTATCATACGGGAACATACTGCGATGAGTAATTTGTTTAGCTGCTTGTGGTTCAATGAGGTCAACCTCTTCACACCAAGAGACCAACTGAGTTTTGGTTACGTTGTGTACAGGTTAGGGGATTTGTTTAGGTTCTTTATGTTTCCAAATTGCGAGTACAATTCACTGTTTGTGTTGCATCCGCACATAAGGGAGCATTCTTCTCGTATAGAGTGGGTAACAAATTGGAATCAGCTTAAAGGGAACGGAACCATTTCGAATAAGGGTAAAGATTGGGACCAAGCTAATGCGAACAATGGCAATTTGATAGAGAGTCGGGGGGGCTTAGGCTTGTGGACTCCTTATCCTGCGAATCTTGATTCAGTTGTCCTACCCCCTGTAGACAGAACATCAAAAGCTGGCTGAGGTTCAGTTGAAACCCTTTTGGTCATTCTTATTAACTTTTTTGGAGGATTTCTTGCTGGTTGCATATTTTTATCTCATCCCAGAAAAGGCTCGTGCGGTATATACCAAAAGAGGAAGAAGAAGAAGATGGAGAAGTATAGAGGCGTTGGTCTTTTATATGTCCAAGACATTAAGAGATGATTAACAAGGAAATTGGCAGCAAAGTTTTCAATTTCACGAAGATTGAAACTGGGAACAAAATGTGTACTGACTTAGATAAATTCTTTTAGCTTCTGTTTCAGTTTCTATGGGACAAAGACAAAAGGATTGAAAAAAAAATTGGAGGAACATATGTACTTTTTAATGAGTGTGAGAAATGAAAAATGCGAGATCGAATTCATTGTTGTGTAACTGAAGTGAGTTTGTTTGTTGTGTTCAGTTTAGTACTTAAGAAAATAAGATCGATTTTGAAAGCAAAGTTTCTGAGTTGAAGGATGTGACTCATGAGTCAAGACCCTGTACTGCAAACCTGGGTTTATTCAAAGCGAAGTTTCTGAGTATCTACCAATTTTTAGAGATATTTAGTGATATACCCATTTCTAACACTAATATTATAAATAAACCCTACACAATTGAATTCCTATAAACAAACCCAAAAAAAACCCAAAAAATGATAGCTAGCCTTTTTGAATTTAATATTGATTATTAAATTACTTTGATGCCCTATTGAGTGCTTTGGGGATTTTTATGAGATTTTGGGGTTGGGCTTGTTTTAAGAAATTGATGGCAGATTTGTAATTTATAAGAAGTTAAAAGCTTTTTTGTTATGTTGTAAATGGGCTTTGGGTGTGTTTCTAAAGTCCATTTTATATAGGGTATTTTTATAATTTGGGCCCTCATATTGGGTATAATAGTGAATCTCCCCAATTTTTACCTTTTTCCTGCCAAGGCCGTCTTGTTTTTCTCCCTTAAAAAATATATTTTTCTATTTTTTGTTATTTAAGAAAGAAAAATAAATAACCATTCTAATAATTCTGTAATGTGAAAAAAGTTTGTAGCTTGAGACTATTCTAATTTACTTGAAGGGAAAATTGGAACTTCGGTGCATTCACACTGAGTATTATTTATTTATTTTTTCAAATAAATCAAAGTGAAAGACGATTAAACTTTCGTGCACGCACCGCAATACCAAAAACAATCTACTGATCGAGACCCTGAGAGTTTAATTTCCCTTTTATGCAAACAAACAAATATATATATATATATAACCAAATAAAAATCTACCAATAAACATCCAAAATAACTTGGCAGGACCAGCTTTATTGGGAACCTAATTTCATGAGGGAGAATGTTAGTAACCTTCCCTCTAATCTTCTCTTTTGGACCTTCTCCCTTCTCCTCATGACATGTGTCATTTTCTCTGCACTTAAAACAATGACATTAATGCATTAGACAATATATCTTTTGTTCCCAAATTTACTCTTATTAAATGTATTAACTTTATATTTCCTTCCATCTACAACTTAACTTAAACAATTAAATTTAAAAAATAAACATTAAAAGTTCAATTAAATAAATATTTGAAAATAAAAACGAAGTATACTTCCCCAAAAAAAAAAAAAAAATTTGGTTCCAAAAATAAGTTTTACAATAAAATCGTTAAAAATTATGGGATTTTTTTATTAAAAAAATTTAGATAAATATTTTTTTAAATTAATGAACATTCTAATTGATTAAAAAAGTTAAAAGATAAAAAGATGAGTGCTGCTATTTTCACCCACCTGTCCTATTTTCCCACCCACCTTATCTTCAAAATTTTAAAAACAAATTTATCCCTTTGTAAAATTACTTCTAAGGACTATCTCTCTTCAAATTTACCCATATCCTTTACGTTTCAAAATACATTTCAAGAGAATACTAGAACACTTTGATGTTATTGATTGACATTATTATATCAAGTCATGCGACATGCAGCTATAAAGTTGTCTAATTTTCATTCAGGTTAATGAACATAGCAAAATAATTACACGAGTGAAATAGATACCTAAATCAAACTAATATAAAAAGAAGACAATATTGCAGGCTATCCCATGATTATTCATCTTTTCTCATATTATGACTATGCCCAAAAGAAACAACAGTAATTAAAAAGTGCCATCACAAAAGCAACACCCTCATCAATGCTTAATTTATTTCCAATTTATCTGTCATGGCATGTTAGAGCATCTACAATGGACTCCCTAAACCACATCCTTAGATAAAATTTAGGGAGGAAGTAAGAAAACCCACTTCCAACCATACTCCATATCCAGCTCCTAAAATAGGGAGACCTCTAGGAGCTCCTAAATCTGAAGAGAGAGAATAAACTCTTAGTGGCTCCCTATAATTTAATGCTACCCTATTTAATAAATATTTTTAAACCTTCAATATTGTCCATTTTTATATTATTTTTTTCATATATGGTCCTGTTGAATTAAAATATAATTCTAGCATTTATGACTCCCTAAACTAGAGAGTATGATTGAAATTGAAATTTTATAGAGAGCTCCTAAAATAACTTTTGTGTGTTTTTAGCTAAATTTTAACTAAAAAATACAGAGCATGATTGTAGATGCTCTTAATATCCTATCAAGAAACAAATGAGAGAGAGAATTTGCTTGAATTAATAATTAAAGGGTATGTTATAAATAATGGTGGGTGGAAAAATAAAATTGTGTTTTTTTCGAATTTACATAATGGGTGGGAAGATAAAGTGGATGAGAAAATAGGACGGAAGAGTGGAAATAACAGCACTAAAAAAGAAAAAGAAAAAAAAGAAAAAAGAAAACCCAAACCCATTACAGCATCTCTCTCTCTCTCTCTCTCTCTCTCTCTCTCTCTCTCTCTCTCTCTCTCTCTCTCCATTACAGCATATCTCAGTCTCCATCCCTACCCAATCATCACCATTCCTCTCCAATCCAAAACCCACCGTGCACTGTACTTCTCACTCTCCTCCTTCAATCCATACCCAAAAACCCATTCTCCCTTCCCTCACCCAAAAAAAATAGTAAACAGAATTTTTTTATTTAAAAAAAAAAAAAAAAACTGACGTTAGTTTTGTAGAAGATTTTAAAATTCTCTTTTAATTTTTTAATAAGGTGGAAATAATAATTAGTTTGTCCAACACATTTAATAAGGGTAAATTTAAAAAACAAAACATACATTGTCTAATGTATTAATGATATTGTTTTAAGTGTAGAGAAAACGACACATGTCATGAAGAGAAAGGAGAAGGTCCAATAGAGAAGGTTCAAGAGAAGGTTGCTTGCGTTTCTCGTTGGGAAGATAGCAACAATGGTGCAATGAAGACCAAAATACTCATTTTATTTCGAGATATAACTTAAACATAAACTCTCCAACAAACTTGAGCATGTTCGGACGTCAAAATACACAAGGCAGAACATTCTGAAAATAAGATCAATAAAAGGCCAAAAATGACAGATTACAAAATAAATAAGGTCTTCAAACAAGCAAATATATACTGCAAGGGCTCTTTAGATCCTAGATGGGCCGACTGTTCCTGAAATTTCACTTAGAGAGTAAAAGCATGACCAAACCACGACTGGGTGACAAACTAACAAATCATAAACGAAAATACAAAAGCTACAAGATCTCTAAATGTCCTCATTGAAAGAATATTTGGACAAGCCAAGACCTTTTAGGGACTCAAACAGAGCACAACCTTTATTATATATGCCGGGATAGTAGAGATTCAACCTAGGGAGAGAATCAATAAACAAATTGCAGAGCTCATCGATAGCTAATTAGGTTGAAGAACTTTGAAGAACGGGATATATCAACCCCATTAATTAGCTGCATCTCGGCTGTAGAACAGATCAAGAGTCTTTGCAGGTATACGGTGGAGAAGCTCACGAGGGAAGATCCGCAGCAACGTCCATGCCAAATCAAGTGACTGGAAGATATTACGGGTGTCATAGGCTCCTTGGCTCACAAACTTCTTCTCAAATTTGTCCAAGAACTCCAGGTATAGCTGTTTCAATCAAAAGAAAATATCACATCAATTACTCCCAAAGGCTGATTGTTAATAAACAAAACCATCTTAATAAGAAAACAAAAAAGGTAAGAGACCAGGTCCTCCGAAGAAAGTGCTTCTTCTCCAACCACAGCCTTCATTGCCTGGACATCCTTCCCAATAGCATAATTTGCATATAACTGAAAGTTAAACAATGCAAGAGAGGGGAGATTAGATGGCGTTAAGTGACGACAGATTTGAAAATATACTACCATACAATCCCAAACTAACCTGGTTGGATACATCAGAATGATCCCTGCGAGTCATCCCTTCACCAATAGCACTCTGCAATCATAACCAACTACTTTATTTAACATAAACCCCATAATTGCAGTGATGCAAACCCTCTCTAAATATTTAGAGTACAAAGAAATCAAAGTGTCATTACCTTCATCAGACGAGACAGTGATGGGAGAACATTGATTGGCGGGTATATCTGCACAGTTGAAAGAACTTGATGGTTAGTTTCAATTCATTTATTGCATAACTGATTGTTACCACCTCGATGCAGGTTGTCCAAACATAGAAAACCCACTTTCTAAATGCATCATGAATTACCGTTATTTGGTATCAAGCTAAATGGGAGCTAATTTTTATTTATTATGGACTGATACAGTGACCAACAATTTCATCAAGTCAAGCCTCAACGAGAGAAGTCCAAAGCCCAGGCACTTGAGAAAGATAAAGAAGGTACCATTTGTTCTGGTGGCATATAAGCGACAAAACCATGGTAACTTCCCTTTCACAAAATCATGCAACATATATTGTGTACCGCATTCTGAACGCATGAACATGGTTACGTATGCCATGACCATCTTAATTCTTAAGGTAATTATATACCCATTCTCAGACCACAACACTGAATGATGTAATGAAAACATGCTAAAACTTCAGTTACCTGTCTGTTGTAGAGCTGCCTGTCAATGTATATCTGTCCCTCAGTAATATATCCTGTAAGATCTGGAGTGGGGTGTGTAATATCTGGCAAGATAAAGAAATCAAAGCTTGTGTTACGGCATATCACTTAAGCATGAATGCATGATATGTGAGACGGTCAATGTGTAATAAAAATACATTACCATCGTTTGGCATAGTTAAAATCGGAATTTGGGTAATGGAGCCTTTTCTGCCTTCAATTCGTCCAGCACGCTCATAGATTTGTGCCAGATCAGTATACATATACCCTGGATATCCACGCCTTCCAGGCACTTCTTCTCGAGCAGCAGATACCTGCAGTAGCAATCAATAGTTTGGGTTACAGAAGTTATCGTACACAATAATAAGAATACAATATGTAGTTGGTAGAGGTATTTTAAAATATAAAAGAGCAAAAATGCTTTTCAAGTTCATATAAAGAATCAGAAAGAAGATGAACATGATGTATGAAATTTGAGAATTCATGCATTTTATTGTTTTCAAAAACTAAGGTATAATGGCATTCACAATTTTTTCAGGTTACCTCCCGAAGAGCATCAGCATAAGAACTCATATCTGTGAGAATGACAAGAACATGCTTCCCACATTCATATGCCAAATATTCTGCAGTAGTAAGAGCAATACGAGGAGTAATAATACGTTCAATTGTAGGGTCATTTGCCTGTAGAAGATGGCAGGAAACACATTTTAGGCCCAGTACCATTCACACAAAGTATGAGATATGTAGGAAGAACACTCCCAACTCACAGAATTCAATAAGGAAAAAAAAACCCTTAAATATATAATCAAAGGCTTCATATGTTCATTTCAAAATATACCAGATTCAGAAAAAGGGTCACTCTCTCCATTGAACCATTTTCTTCAAAATCACGTTTGAAAAACTGTGCTGTCTCCATATTTACACCCATAGCTGCAAACACAATGGCAAAGTTGTCGTCTTCCACATCCTGTAATTTCATGCCGTAGGTTAGACAATCACATGAATGCTAGAAGTATATCAAAATAATGTTGGGCACTTAGCATGTCTAACATGAAAATAGTAGATATGTGCAATCTCTACTGGCCAACAAAGATTTGGTTACAAAGTATACCACAGCGTCAAGAAGACTGTCAGATTTCTCCAACCGCTTGACCAAACCAGCCTGGCGACATATCTGAGCAGCTATTTCGTTATGAGGAAGACCAGCAGCAGAGAAAAGTGGGATTTTTTGTCCTCTGGCAATGGAATTCATGACATCAATTGTAGAAATTCCAGTCTGTATCATCTCTTCAGGATATGTTCTCTCACTAGGATTGATAGAACTCCCTGGGGAAGACATACAATAGATTGACAGACATGTTAATGCACACAAAAATTGGAGCCGAACTTATGATCATTAAAACAAATAACTCACCCGATATGTCTAGGTAAGCCTCAGGCAAAATAGGGGGGCCATTATCAATGGGTTTCCCAGAACCATTAAAGATGCGCCCAAGCATGTCCAGTGAGACTGGAGTTTTCAAAACCTGACAAACATTCAAGGTGGAGGGTCAAAATAGGTTGAAAATAGCATAACTAGATGTCAGAAAATTATTCTTGCTTCCACAATACAATAAAGAAAGAATATGATTAAAGTTCTAATACCTCTCCTGTAAATTGCACAGTGGTGTACTTGTTGTCAATTCCAGATGTTCCTTCAAAAACCTGGGCAGCAAAGAAATCGTTTAACTAAACCATACAGAAATTAAGCACCTCAAGATTAAGTAATGATGCTATCATCTAGTACAGGTTAAGTCAATCATAATAATTGCTGTCAAGATGATGCACAAAAGCCAACAATAGGACTAAAGGTTATCAAAATTATAGCCTATCCACGAATGTGTATTAAAGGGAACAATCAGAAGAAACTAACAAACAAAGCTAAACAGCAGTCACCTGAACAATAGCTTTCTCTCCATCAACCTCCAGGACTTGACCACGTCGAGTTGTTCCATCTCCCAAACGAATATTAACAATCTCCTGAAACTTAGGTCCCTGACATAGTTAAAGAGAATAAATTAGTTATTGGTTTCAGTAAAGGGGAAAGTTCCACACAGAAAAGCTTAACAACAATCTAGATGAGACAGACAGACAGACAGACAGACACAGAGATAGAAGGAGAGAGATAGGATCACTTACCTTAACTTTTTCAAGGATAACCAGAGGTCCGGCCACACCAGAAACAGTTCTGTACTCTGAAATGTCAAGGCAGAGGACATAAGGTCAAATTTGACACCATTAATGTACTAATCCATAATGAACTCATAGTAATGCTAATTCTGTCTAGCTGAACAAATTTGAAGAGTTCAACATTAACTCACAAAGTATCCATTACGACTGAAGACCGAAAACGCATGGCCACTATTACCCATGTCTAAAAATATAAAGTAAACCAGTCCAAGACTTACCCATGCCGACCTCTAGTTGTCCCTCGTCCATGTCGTGATTGTTTTTTGAAACAGCCATTTGCAAGCTTCACGAAAAAAAAAAAATCAGCAATTATGAATAAAAACCACTAGATGCCATCCAAAGCAACTGCGAATTGTGAAACCAATTTTATAAGATGTCAACTAGGATCACTTCCTAAAGCAACACTGCAAATCAGTCCAATCAAATGAGTGAAGAATTAGATCATAGCAATAAAATTTTGCCTAATTAACACTAAGTTAGTATGAATATCAGAAACAGAGAGTAACATAAAATAGATTATTGAATTACAGTAATTTAACTGTCTAAATACTGAAAATAGTTTGGGTTGTGTAGATTATAGTGTCCCCGAACCCAAATAACAAAAACTCCAATCCTTGACAATGCGACCTTCTTCTTTCCCTTCCTTTTCTCAGCAACCAACTAAGTGCCCCAAAATTTGTTCAAAAGAAACAAAATTTGAGGAAACAACAACAATACAAATCACATCCAATTGCTGATTTCAACAATTCGCTAAAATTAACCAACTTTGGATAAAAAAACAAAGCTTGAAAGAACACGAACTCTAATCACGTGTAGTTCGAGCCCATTGGAGTTTATGATCAGACGGTTGCAATTGGAATTGAATCAAGGAAATTACGATCAAAGGTGGCTGAGAATTACGTACGGATCTGAAAACCTACCTTGTTTTCGATCTGAAGCCAAGCCAAGCCAAGCGGAAGAGAGAGACGAGCAAAGAGGAGGAGGAGGAAGATGAATAAAAAAGAGCGAGATCTGATGGACTAGAAAAATAAATAAATTGGAAATTCGTTGACAGATAAATAATAATAATAAATGAAATTAAAATTATTTAAACTGTAATGTTTTTTAATTTTCTGGTTTTTTGTTTTGTTTGGAAATAAGTGGTAATAATGGAAATAATGTGAAAGACAACAAAAGAGTGTACTGTACTGGAGTGTCCAACTAGATGGCGCGCCGACCCTCTACATTGGGCCACGTGGGGATATGCTTGGTTGGGACTTGGGGCCCACTGCACCTTCATAATTTGGATAGACAATTGAAAGGTACAGTGGTTTGTTCTCTTCTCAAAAGTAAAACTGTAAAAAGACAATGGTTGCCCTAAAAAAGAAGTGAAAAGACTATAAACTTTGTCACATAAAGAAGGTTAGCTTTGGAGAATGGTATTGTTTGTGACTTTTGTTCTAATCTCAGTTTGGTGAATATAACCTGTCTTACAAATTTTGTCTGGAGGAATGAAACTCATAAAAATTGATTGAATTTAACTCCAATCAAGTTCAAGTCGAGTCACCAAACTATTGAATGTAGAAGTCAATATTAGCTCAATAAAATCTGGCAAGGTAGTTGATATTTTCACCGAATTTATAAATGATAAGGCATGATGTTTATATGTAAATCCAAAACAAAGTAAAAGTATCCTCTCAGAGATTTGGTAAGCATATTCAACAGTTTTTTTAAACCCCAAGTTAATTTGTTTCAAAACTTATACGTGGATTTAACTGGTCCAGGACTCGGATTGCTAACTGGTGTGCGTGCTGCTTGGTGGTGATTATAGATCAATCTGACTCGGTGCCACTGGTCGTGAGTTTCTGATAACTTTTGTATCTGTTACCATTTAGTCTCATATAATTGCTGATCTTTGTTGTCAATGATTATGTCTTGATAGAATGCTTAGAACTTGTAAGCAGGTTCGGTTTGATTGGATTTTTTATGTTTTGAAAGTCAGTAGCAGGTCTGTAAATGTAACAGGAGGTGGAAAAAATGGATTTGGGTTAGGCCCAAACTGACAAACAATGGTTTTGTTTGGTTTGGTTTCCCTTGTGGTTTTAGTCAAAACCGAACCAAAACCGATCGTTGTAATGTAATTGGTTGAGCTGTGTCTTTGCACATTCTCTTTATCTGGGATATCTAATTGGTTTGAAAGTTGCATCCTTTTCATTTCCCAGATATTAAACTGGTACAATATTGGCACCTTTTGTTTTAGTTACCCAAATATCCAAATGGTTTCAAAGTTGCATCCTGTTTTATGTCTCCATATCTAACTTGTACAAAATTTTCATCCGTTCTCTTGTATGTAGGTGCGTTCTGGTTGGTTTTGTTGTTCTTATTTAATATTCTTTATGTAAATTAAATATAACAATGTGATGGAATCATGAAATTAAAGAGAGATGTTTACCCAGTAAAATTCCCCAGAATTTACTCTTTACATATATATATATATATATATATAATTTTTTTAAAAAAATTTGGCCGATTCTTTTATAGAAGTATGAGTGCAACTTGGGAAAGCGAGACAGACGTAGTGAAGGAAAGAACTCGGGAAAGCGACGCAGACGTTGTGAAGGAAAGAACTCAGGAAAGAATGAGGAAGCAAAAGGTGCGTACAACTTGGTAGACAGAATTAGTGAGATGACACAGATGAAATTCTTGTCAGTATATTGTCTCTCTTGTCGCTAAAGGAAGCAGCTGCTACTAGTATCCTTTCTAGACGTTGGCAGTATGTGTGGATGTCCACAATGGTTCTCAACTTTAATGCTAACTTTGATATTCATAGAAATCTCTGCCGCTTCATAGCCCTCAAAAGAAAATTAAGATATCTGGAAAGTGGTAGATACGTCAATTGGGTGAATCGTTCCTATTACTTTTTCAAAGTGGAAGATAGAGTGTTATTTTTCCCATTTTATTTACACAAAGCTGGGAGAAGTCAAATCCTGGAAGTGCCATATTTATTTATTGGCTCTTTGATTTTCACAATCTTTCCCAACAAGAACAACATAGAGGCCCAAACATCGAAGAATTCAGGGCTTGCTTTCAACTAAATGATCGGTTTGCAAGTTCCATTGACAAATGGATTCAGTTTGCAATGGAAAAGGGAGTTAAAACACTCGTGTTGAAGTTTAGTACACAATGTGGCGTTGCTTCAAAAAATTTCTATGTGTTTCCCCACAAACTATTAGGTCTCGAGAAGAGGCACGTGTATTCTTACATTCCAAGTCTACGCCCTTGTGGATGCAAAGTTGGATTTCAGTTCCTTAAAGTTCTTCATTTCGAATGTGTTGACATGACTGATAAAGTTTTTGAATACTTCTTGTCCAACTGTCCAGTTCTTGAAAGATTAACCGTGCATGAAACGAAAAGTTTGGTTAACTTAAGAGTTGTCCGTCCATCGGTTGCATTAATGCATTTAGTGATAGGAATTTGTCTTGGCCTGCAAAGCGTTGAGATTTGTGATGCAAACCTTGTTTCATTTGTTTGTAAGAATTGTGAGAACGTACTTCTCAGTAATGTACCGTTGCTTGTGGAGGTGTCCATGTCCAATCTTTCCAGTCCCCGTGCATTCATAGAGCTTTTCTCTCGCCAACTTTCATGCTGTCTTTCTCAGCTGGAGATTCTCAAACTGAATATCATCACTGGAGCGGTTAGTATATGTATTATGATGCGTTGGTTTTCTTTCCTTCTTTAATGGATTATGTAGCTCATTGTTCCTTGTTTGGTTTTCAGGATCACAATCCGAAACATGTGTTTCCTATACTGGCAAATCTCAACCATTTGGAATTAATGGTTCATGCAGATTACCGTCTGGCTCTTTTTCATTTATCTTCTTTTCTGAAAGCATCTCCTTTCTTGCAAAGACTTGTGTTGAAGGTATATGTTTGTACTCGGCAGATTACATGGTAAAACTATATGTAGGTCTTTGTATGTGCACTTTTGGTGATTTTGTTCATCTTCTTTTCGTTCCATTGACAATTTGAAGAATGAAAAGTATAACAAAACAAGGAGGTTAAATTTTGCTGTGTGATGAAACATGCTAATAGACTTCATATTCCTTCTGGTTCTTGTTGCGTCTTACACAATTTTTTTTTTTTTTTTTGTTTTTTTTTTGTGCAGTTGGATTTCATTATATTGTGGGAGGACTTAGGAGAAATAAATAAAGCTGTGAAATGCCCTCATCATTCCCTCAAGGTAGTAGAAATTGTCGGGTATCGTGTTCGTGCATCTTCTGTAAAGCATATCACGTTCTTAATAAAGAGTGTTGTTGCGTTAGAGAAAATTGTTATTGATCCTCTCCGACGTTGGGAGGCGGGTAGTGAAGATTTCGCTGAGGAAGCGAAAGCAAGAGAGCTCGCTGTGCAACTCATTAAAAAAAAATTGCCTTCAACTGTTGAATTTGTATGCCTGTAGTGAGGCTTAAATTATCTCGAGATTGGGCAAGTATTTATTAAGTACTAAGTTTTGATTAACTGATTTATAATGGTTATTCTTTATGTGGTTAGAGTTGGGAAATAATAAAAGTTTTTTCTGACAACGTTGACTGCTAACAACCTTTTCTTTAACGTTCTTTTTGACCTTCTTCCTTTTCTTCGAGACATATGTCACTTTTCTTAATAACAATCTGCAAAGCAAAGAAAGCAGCATCCAATTTAGCAACAAACATTCACTCCCAAAACCTGAAACAAGAAGCAACTATGACTATCAATATGATGATGGCTCATGTTCATGCGTGAGAAACTGCACATAGCAACTAACAACATGGACGCAAGTGCAAAAGGCCAGAAACAAGAATGGATGCAAGCCATTTTAGGGTTTGGGAATGAGAAGCAAGGCCTATAGAGCTTGTTATAGTGCAATGAGACAAACCTGTTCCCCAAACTTGACTTTATAAACAAGAAAGAAATGTTCTGAATCAATCTAGAAGAAGGAAAAAAAAAAAAAAAAAGAAAGAAAAAGAAGGTAAAAAACCCACATTTCTGCTCATTCAATCTTTCGGTTGCTCGAATCAAACAATAAACATTGGCAATATCAACTGGATATGAGCAGACAAATACAAATGACCTGGTTCCTTGGAGATGAAAACAGAAGATCCCATGCTGATACATTCATCCTGATAAATTTGTAGACTCTAATTTTCCTAATCGAGAATTCAATAGAAAGTTCTATAATTCCTTCTTATTCTTCATCTCTGTTCTTCTCCCTTTCAGTCTTCTTCATTATATCTGTGCGGAGCAATACGACCCCATGGCAGCCCTGAGTTTGGCTTGGACGTCCCTGATTTTCCTTGGCAGCCATAGAGAAGACGAAGCTGCAAGCTACGCACAACAGCTTGTGTTTTTTTCTTCTTTTAAAAAACACCTTGTCAAAACGACGTCGTTTTGGCCCAGGCAATTTTTTAGCTGACATGGACAAAACGACGCCGTTTGGACAAGAAAAAGGCCAAAAAGGCCCTGCAGGCTGCAGCATATTGAAACACGCCCACCCGAATCAAAGTGGTAAAAGAAGAATAAAGTTTTTGAGAAACTCATGAAGCCCACCTCTCCGCAAATGGAGCTAGGTTTCTAATTTGGAGGAGTTTTCAACATGTGGATGGTTTTACGGTTACCCCTGTATTTAATGGCGAAATTGACAGACTCTGACAGTAGGATTATTTTGATACTAACTGGAAAGTTAGAGGACTATTGAAATGAAAATTTTAGTTTGAGGGCCAAAATGAGACTGGAGCAAAAATTTGAGGACTATTTCAGTCAATAACTCTTTAGACTAATAACTTAGCAACTACCATGACTTTCATGCATACCCCATAGGCCAATCAATTTAAACACTCAATTCATGAAATGATAAGGTTCATAACTGTGGATTTTATAAGATTTCTTTATTCAATAGTAAGAATAGATACATGGGCATAAAAATGCAGCAAAAAGAGAAAATCAAACAGACAAGTTCATTGGAGGAAGTAACTAGACAATGGAAATTGTGCTGTGATCTCATTGAAGCTTCTGTTAAGGCTGCGAAGTGCTTGAATATGAGGTTCATCTTCCTCTACGGGTATGATTTTAGCGAAGCTTCCTTCTTCAAGATAGTCTACTGTGCGGTTGGCAGCTTCAAGTCCCGTGACATAAGATTTCTCCTGTGAAGGAAATGCAGCAAACCATATTTTCAGCTTTTCTGCATTTATCTTGATCCATGAAGATAAGAATAATGATTAATATGAATCCTTAACCTGTGACCATGAACCGTGTCGGGTTATAATCCAGTCTCCAGCCATGAACAAGTTCGGGAAAGATGTAGAGCCACGCATCATGTCCTTATATGAGCCTGTTAAGAGAGGACACAACAGAGAAAAAGAAACTGGTGTTGTGAACAAAAGTATAATTTACCATCTGCTAAAGTCATTCTTCCCTTAGTTTACTTTATGCCGTAGCTAAACAATCTGATTCATATAATAAGACAGGATATAGGTCATGCCATAAAAACTCTTACCAGGAAAGAAGTGAGTCAAGGAGTTTGGAAATCTGCCAATCTCCTTATCTGTCACAGTAGCATTCTTGAAGTCCTTGATGCAGTTTGACAGGTAAGATGTCACCTTGGAAACAATTTGTTCATCCTTCAGCGGCAACAACTCATTGGCACGATACTGCTCATCAGACATTTGGGACAAACTAAAGATAAGATTTAATTTCTAAGTAATTGTGTGAATAATGACAAGATCAGAGAAGAAAGAAACACATGAAGATACTCACAAAATCAGCTTGTAACACTGTTACCGAACTATCTTTATATTCGTCATGGATTGCATTCAAATCAAAGAAAGTCCACCCAAATGAATCATCAAATCCAGAGCAAGCATTACTTGCATTTGGAATGTTAACCTGGTTATGTGTGGAGTTTACAACACAGAATCAGCTCTGTCAAAACATAACTGGAAAAATACCCTTTTACTAGCATATTTAATCTATATATTATGTGGGAAGGGTAATTTAATCTATATAAAAACTATCCAAATCAAAGTGGCTAACTAGTAAGGTAGATATTCTATATTTGAAAAACTAAAGCAAAGGAGAAAGCTCAGAAATAAGCAGCAGGCTAGGTTTGGTGCGGCTCATAAAAATTTCATAAAATTACCCTTCCCACATAATATATAGAGAAGGAAGTGATGTTGAAATTGGACTTCCACTGAACTCACCTTCCTATCGAGCCAGAGCTTAACAGAGAGTACATCAATGCTAGCCAAGTTCAAAACCTTAAGAAACTCCTCCCTTGTACACAACACTGCACTATACAGAACTCAAGTACTGCCAATTAAGGTAGAATAGCAGCAATAGGGTCAATTGAAACTCTAAGATGCACAAAGATCTATTCGGATAAAATTATTGTTTAGGCTTTCATGTGGATGATAGTTAGAATGAATCTAGTTTTCACTGTACTTTTTAACATTATCGCTCAATGACATTGGACATAAGACAGAATGAATTTTACATTCTGAAATTCGATAAAACGATACCTATTTTCAATAAGTTTTTGAAGAGTGGAGATTCCAACAGCTAAGACAACAGCATCAGCATTATAAATTTCTTTACCGCAAATTACTTCTGAAACACAACCTGTATCCTCATTAATTAAGAAGTCTGTTACTCTTATACGCTTCTCGAATTTGCAGCCTTTAGCCGTCAAAGACTCCACCCAGGGCTTGAAAATCCTTTCTCTACTTGTTCCACGACACCATACAAGATCGAAATCTTTCTATACACATCAACAAAATTAGGATTTTAGTTGATAATAAGGAGAAAGGATGAAAACATAAGATATTTCTCAAAAGTGACAAATAAATGTACTTCAGGTTGAATGTACTTTAAGATTCTCGTTATGGGAAACTTTGCACTGGTAAAATATATCTACTCTAGTATTTGGCAAAAGGAAGAGTTCGAGTGAACAGATATTTCGCAGATGGTTTGTAAGAATCATGAGCAAAGATCCTTCTTACTCCAGAAAGTAATTCATTTAATCACACCTGGTGAGCAAGGATGTAAGACAGCAAGCCCAGAGTTGCGGCAGCACTACATTGTTCTGCTGGAGCAAAGAGACCCACTTGAAGCAATGGCGATAAGACATTCTGATAAAGCCTTTCTGAGCAGCCAAACTGCTTAAAAAGCTCCCTTGCGGTAACTACGAGTTAAAACTCTTAATAAGACTTAAGTTTGAGTTTGTCCATCACATGCAACAAATCATTATCCAAACGATGGAACTCCATAGAGCTCCTGACATATAGAGCCTTACTTGAATCATATTTTCTCCAGGCTGTATCCATGTTGTCAAAATCGATCACTGTAAAGAAAAGACACAGATGTGTTGATATGTGCAGGATTTGTAAGATGTGATGTACTACAATTCAACAATTTCCTCCAACATTCACTCACACAATCATAATTTGTGATCTATTTTTGCCTTTTCGAACAAAGAAACAATGGAATAACTGATTAACAGAACTCACTACAACTTCCTGCAAGCTCCTTTGGCAGATAAATGTTCACTAATTAAGCATTTAAAATTAAATTCCACATTTTGGTAGGAGACTATACCTGCCGCCGTTAAGGGAAGCGCTGTTAATCTATCAACCAATGTAAGCTGAACAAACTGCACAGGATATAACCTATATTGATCAACACAAAGCTGCTAAATTTTTCCACTGGAATGAGAAATGAGACATAAGGGTGCAAGCAAATTAGACCTGTGTATAGAATAAGGTTCCCAGTGGAGTTGGCAATTGAGGAAGGTCTTGAAATACTGGAAATTCAACCTGCAGAATGTTCCTGCTTCCCATTAACACATTCCAAATCCTCTAACGCAATCTCAACAGGAACAAGAAACTAACCAGGAAGCCGTGTTTGAACACAGAAACCAAAAGCAAGATGTCAATTGATTACCTCCAATCCCTCTGCTGAATATTGTGCAAATTTTGTCCAGTTAGTGAATGGTTTGATACCCAGCTCATCAACAAGGTTGAAAATGTTCTGGTAGGGATACCAATAACCTACAAAACATAGCAGAATTCAACTATGTGAACTTTTCTACTTGCCATAAAAATGCTTACTTCGGGCTTCTTAAAAATAAAAAAAGGGGTGTAAAAAACCAATCTTATAAATCAAATATGAAATAAAAAGAACTCAATCAGCAAAACCCATTTTCCAAAATCGAAAATCCAAGGCAAAATATTGATTGGTTACCTCGGATACCAACTTCTTCAAGTCCACCCAAGTCATTACCACTTTCAAGAACAGTGACATCAAAACCCTGCAAATAAATACCAAATTAGACACTCAAATTACACCCACTTAAACATGAAGCACATAGAGAGAGAGAGAGAGAGAGAGAGAGAGAGAGAGAGATTGGACCTGGTTAGAGAGGTGGTGAGCAGCGCCAAGGCCAGCCCAGCCAGAGCCAACAACGACAACCTTCTTCTTTTCCTTCTTGTTTGAGCTTCCATTGGCGGCTGCATGGTCTTGTTCAGCATAAGCTCTGCAACGAAACCCACTTCGGCTTCTGCTAGAGAAACGCGGCGTGGTTGGTGGGAACGTCAGAGTGAGCCTCCAACAACAAGCCAACGACATCGATTCCAATTTGAGTTCCCACCTTTTGGGTAACTAACGACAACGATTAACGATTAGCATGTCTTTCTGCTTTCTTTTTTCGGCTCTGGCCATAAGCGTGCCAAGTAACACGTTTATGGCTTGTGGGTTGTGCGGAGTTCTGCAACCGATATCCAGGAAACGATGTGTGGCGCCAAAACCCGCTAACTTGGACGGGACCCACGCGATAAAGAAGAACAAAGATTAAACTAAACCAAGTCTTCTTTTTTCCATTTTTTTTCCTGTCTGTGGGTAAATCACTAAACCAACCAAGTTTATAAGTTTGAAGCTGAAACTATAAAGCTATCAAGAACAACGATGAAAAGTAAGCTAGGGATTATGCAAATACGATTAAACAAATTGAGGGTAGGGGTCACATTCTATATTAATGAATTGTGTTCGTATCATGTTATTTCGAGTTTTTTCTTTCAAACACCGTAATTTCGGACTTGATTTGTTTAATGAATTATGTAAAAAGATTGAACACTAACCCAACTCGTCTAGTTGTAAAGAAAAATAAACAATCAATGACAATGATTGCATTGCACCCATATCATGCATACATAGAAGTGACTTGAAATGAGAAAATGAGAGTGCATTAACCAAAATATAATATAAGTAGTAGTTACCGTATATCATGAGTTTTTTCAAACTTATAATTAAAGGTTAAAATGTTTACGAGTTTTAACTCAAGTGACATAAGATGTGTGAGATCCTCTTATGACTAAAATCATGTAAAGGATAGAAAATGTAAACTTCCATCTTATATTATGGCTCTCTTCTCTTCCTCTGTAGATCATACACACTGTTAAAAGAAGGGTAACTTTCTTTTCAACGTTAAAATAATTACCAAGTTCCAATTTCCATGTCGATTAAAAGAAATATAGATCAAAGGCAATAATAATACAAATGATTGATTGGTCATCCTTTCAATCCGATGACATGTCGATCAACGGTCCACAATTATAGATGACCCACTCCACCGCAAAGACTCAGCCATACGCAATTCTAAACCAAACTGTTCCGTTTTATGACCACAGCCCCATATCGCCACGCACGTTTCGCACCAAATCCAGCCTCACATTTCTCCGAACACATGGCAGCCACTCTCTCGGTCCGGCCCAACCGCCTGTCCGCCGGTTCATCCTTCCCTCGGCCACCGGTTCGACGGCCAGGCCCGGCCCGCCTCCGAAAATCCGACGTGCAATTCGATCCCTGGAGAGGCTCTATCGTCCCCTCCAACCGCACATTAGCCTGGGCCGCCACCCTTGTCCACGCCGGCTCCAGAGCCGACGACTCGGCGCCGTTCGAGATGTCGGTGGAGAGCGCCCTGAAGCTCCTCGGCGTATCAGACGGCGCGTCGTTCGATGAAATTCTTCGCTCCAAGAACTCGATTGTCGATGCTTGTAAAGATGACCAGGAGGCGATTGCGCAGGTTGCTATATCTCCTCATTTTCCATTCAACTTCAAAAAAGTTTTCGACTTTCTGAAATTTATGTCAATAACTTTGTATGATTTGTCTGGGTTTTCTACAAATCAAAGTGGGTTGAAGTTGAACTAATCAATTCCTGCAAAATTGGAGAGATTTGAGTTTTTAATGTGGAATTTATTGAATAATGTTTAAGTTTAGCCACTCTAGCTCTTTCTTTCTTTCGTTTTTTTGGTCAATTCACTAGCTCTAGTTCACGTAAATTTGAGCATATTAATTAGTAAGTTTCGTATTAATATGTTATTTTAAATGCTTAGAATTTGTAGAGTGAATAGTTTCATTTGCTTTACTCGTTTATTTGATATAATATTTGATTTTAGGACCATTGCAAATGAGTATATTTAATGGTTGCAAACAAGCTATGAATGATGGTATTTTTTTGGTAAATATCACAAGCATATATTATGGTGGTCGCTAGTTTCGGTTTGGCATTTTGTACCCTAATTATGATTTCCTTATCACTAATATTAATTAGTTTAGGTTGAGGCTGCATACGACATGTTACTTATGAGAAGCTTGACTCAGCGACGGGCGGGGAAGGTTGTGAATAGTAGCGTTCGTTATGCTGATGTTAAGCCAGTGAGTACTCCTGGAATTGGATCAGTGCCTCAGTGGTTGCAGGCTAATGTGAAGAATGCACCCATTGCAGTTGAAACACCCTCAACTAGTGATCTGGGCGTACAAGCTGGTGTATACGGAGCTTTGATGGCCTTAACTTATGTCAATGGAGCTTCCAGTTCCTCTCTGGGGCCATATGGAGGGGCTGATGTTCCTGGACTGATCCTGGCCGGTAGCTTTGGAGCTTCCTTGTACTTCATGACCAAAAAGAATATTAAGTTAGGTATGTAATTTTCTTCTGTACAGACTTCTCTTTATTACTGCTTATTAGATTGTAAGGCATTTGAGAATACTAGTTTCTATGTGATCGTATCATAATCATGAATGGAAATCTAGGATTTGTTTATTTAGGTAGGTTATCTACCTTCAACTTTGATAATGATGGATCCATTGTGTCCCTAACCATTGCATAAGAAAGTGGTTTGAAAGTAATGATCTCTTGTTAACAAAAGAGTATTTCTCACCTGCCATTTTGGCATTTGAGCTGGATATCTGCATTCTTTTAATATGGTACAGTGAATCTAAAGAACGTAATTGCATTGGGTTATTGAAAATGAAAAGGAGGGAAATTCCTATACTTCATGCTCCTTAGTTTGTGTGTGTTTTTTTTCTAATCTGATCTTAGGCATTTAGTACTTTTGGAGTGATTTTCTGTTCATGTTTGCAGGGAAGGCGACTATCATAACCATAGGGGGGCTTGTTGCTGGTGCCGTGGTGGGCGCAGCAGTAGAGAATTTTCTGCAGGTAGACATTGTTCCATTTCTTGGCATCCACTCTCCGGCTGCTGTAGTAAGCGAATTTATAATTTTTTTGCAATTAGTGGTCTCCCTATATTTAAGGTAAAGGGGCATTGTACCCGGGACTTATATGTGAAATCTGTAATTATTCGTTGGCATGATCATACCCATGCTTTTTTTTTTAGGATGTGTATCATTACATGTACAAAACTAACAATAGAAAGTAGTGGAACTTATCGTTCACTTACTCGCCCACACACACACTCTCTCTCTCTCTCTCTCTTTCCCTTACCTGTTTCTCCTTCATCCTTTCCCTCTTTTCTATTCGGATCCGGGAGTTGCTATTTCCAACCCTTCGGGGTTTAAGAACTTTATTTCTATTTTATTTTGTATCCTTAGGACCCTACTTTTTGGAGTTCAGGAGTTGAAAGCTCTAAATGTGGTTTCCGAACTCTCCCATTCACCAACTAATGAGATCAGATTTAGCTTCCAATTCTCCTGCCAAGCGCTTGTTATGTGCCTGTATGAGCCTTTGTCGATTCCGTCTAACCAGAATGCTAATGGCACTCCATAGACACTGTGATAAACCTGAGTTTCCTAAAATCTACTCTTGTAAAAAGTAATTCGCTTATACTGAGAGTTGGAATAAAAAGGATGGTGATAGTAGAAGGTAGTGTGTTGATTGCTTGGTAGATCTCTGAGCTTGACGTCTGTGGCCACCAAGGGAACTCGTGGCTGAATTGAAAGCCAAGGAATTGAAGCCCATGGGCCCTTGGTGGAGTAGAATCGTGGGACAAGTTTGATTCATTGGCTTTTAGTGGGTTGTTTATCGAGTTAGGAAACTGTAATTCTACAAAATGAATAATTTTTGCATAATTATTGTCAAACTTGGAGCCATGAATAGGACGGGGAAGATATTTGAATTGTAATAACCAATCTTGAGGAGCATGAAAAGATGCGTAGGCGTAGGCAGCTCCATCTTTTTGTCCAATTTTGCACGATTTGCTTTTGCTTTTCCAGTGGGAATGATGGCCACAGCCCTTAAATTTACATATGACGACAAGTCAGTGTCTTTCTTAAATTCTTACAAGAGTGCTGGGGTACGTTCGAATGCGGGTGGATGGTTTCTGACAAGTAGATGCATGTGGGTTTAGCAAGGGGAATCACGTTCCTTGTGTGTAAACCTCCGCAACCATGATGCAATTTTGATGTTCTAGAAGTCAAAACTGTATATTGTGAAACTCACATGCATCAGCCCTAAATCAGTCACGCCACAACCATCCGAGGTGATGCAATTTTAATGTGCTCAGGAGTCAGAACTGTATGAAACCATGGAGAAAGTTCTGTTCATTTGGAAACAAAGAAGTCTACCATGAGAGTTGCAGATACCAACCATAACAACTAATTATAGCAACATTTAACAATTCGTTGCTACAATACAAGACCACCCCTAAAAACTTAAAATAATTGTGTCTCAGCGAGCGGCTTTGACACAATATATATACAAATACAATCCACAGTTCCAAATTCTCAAAGCCCATATGTCACCTGCTGCTATTTTCTTCATGCTTTGTGCCTTCTATATACGCCGGGTTCCCAACTTTTTCTGCATTTTCACTGCAAGTAACTAGTTCATTGTACATTTTTTGAGAAGCCTTGGAGAACTCGGACAAGGACTCAAAAACTGCACAAAACCCATTTTGAAATCCATTCAATGTGATTCTTTGAGTTTCTTTCATGTAATTTTGGTGTTTTTCCCTCTCCACATCCAGCTTTCTTCTGAACATGTCTAGCTGCTCCTTCTTCTCTGTCAAGGACTCACTCTGTCGTTCCATATCTGACTCGCATTTGTGTTCTGTAAGATTTGGCTCAAGAAGCCTGCTCTCTGTCTTCTGGAATGATAGAATTCTCCGGTCGAGCTCTTTTGCTAGGCTGTCAACTTTCCTCTTTTGTTGCTGTTCTTCCCCTTGCTGAAGAGACAGAGCCCTCACGTCCTTTGCGAAGCTTTTCAAGGCAATGGTGACCGCCCTATCTGGTAATTTATTCACAGAAACCAACCAATCACGGCAAATCACAAGCAATGGTGGACCATTGACCCCATATGGCACAGCTGAACTGCTCCTAGAGTAGAATTCCTCTTTAGGGACCACGAACTTGGTCAGCCAACCATGGAGAGTTTCGACGTATGCTTTTTGTGCAGCAACATACTCCTTAAAGCATTCATGCCAATTCTGAAGCTCGACCTGAAGCTGAAGTGTTGCTCGCCTGTGAGAGTTGTTGCTGAACTTTCCATACGTGGAGCCGGCAAAAGATTTCACATCAAAAAGAATCTTGTTTTGGGTTTCATGACATTCCAACATAATTTTCCAGGTGCGCATTAAGCTGCACAAGATACAAGGAAAATGAAAACTGATGAAACCCACAGTGAAAGTAATTTGGAGGACTGCTTAAGTTCTATCTGTTAACTTCCATACCCTTTCAACAACTCAACAATTTGGGGCTGCAGCTCTTCATCTCTCAGTATCTGGATTCTCTTGGAGATTGACTCAGCACTCCGAATTGCAACCAGGATTCTAGCATATAAATCTTTTACTGCAGCTCGAGTTTTGTCCATGGCGTCATCGTCTCCTATATCCTGGTGCTTAAGTCGCGAGCATTTTCTCTCATATAGTTTCCGTGTGATATCTCCAGCCTAAAGGCAATGTAAATGTCAAATACTCAGACCACATTAGTAAAAATAACAAATTAGTTTAAGTGCTTGTGTTGTCCGTTCTTTGCTTGCAACTCAAGTTTATAGCTTGGTGAAAAGGAAACATGTGCTGGGTTAGTCAGACTCAAGGAGACTGTTTTCAGCAAAAATAGCTTACCTTAACTTCTTCATAGAGCTTCTTTTCCCAAGCGTATAACCTTCCTAGAGTAAGCGCATGACTTCCTGAATCCATTCCTCCATAATCATCAAAAAGATCATTCTTAAATTCTGTCCATGTTGAAGAACTCTTGGAGCTAGACGATACGAGACTCTTACATGATGAAAGCTTGGATGATGACGTCGATTGATGCCATGCTATAGCTTGAATTAGCTTTGTTGAGTTCTCTGAATTAAAATAGGGTCAGTGAAGAACTATAAATGTTATATGGAGATGGAAATAGAGTAAGAGACCAATAACATCAAAACAGATAGAGAGCATTAAAAGTGATTATTAGACCTCTCATTTGAAAAAGAAGATGATCCACATTTGCAAGAATATTCCAACTTTTTGAGAAAAGAAAATGAAACTGAGGTCCACCAAACCATATCCTTTTTAGTCTGGAACAATTTGGAAATAGGACTTGGGTATATATGTAAAAACCAAGTCATGGAAAAAGTTTAAACAGAACAAAACAATCTCTGTTAAAGAAACATAAAAACTAAATGAGCCCCACCATTGGGAATTGTTTAGGCATTCTCTCTATTAGTTCAATAAAGTTGAAAGAAATCTATGCAGCTACAAACAGATCTACAAAAAGTGAATGCATAATGCAGATCATTCAGACAAAAATTTGGAGAAAAATGTAAACTTCATGAAGAAAAGAAAGCCCCTACGCTTCTATCAAATTGCAAAAGAAAAGAATGCCCGAAAGGAAAAACTAAGAATTTGAAGAAAAAATTTGCACAAACAAATGAAACCAAGACTCATGTGGACCAGAATAAGAACAAATATCTTTATCTTCTGAAATCAAAATTCCAGCCTACAAAACAGGGCACATGCAAAGTAATACGAGAAGACAAAAGAAATACACAGAAGGGTCAAGATCCAAAACAACAAATTAATTATGCCACCCAAATTTATCACCAAACACTCCGCAGATCAGCTTAAAATTGTGCTGTAACAGACAACAGAACTCATGCATGGTTCATACAGAAAGGGAATTCATCCCATAAAAATGGCAATAAAAAAATGCGGTTAAATTTCAAGTTGTGAAAAGAAAACAAAGACCTACCTTTTATTTCCTCCAAACCAGACTGCAATTGCACTTTGTTAGCCTCTAACATCCTAGACACATCCTTTGCAGAATCACAAGCCCTAGTAAAAAGGTCAACAATGTCCCTCAATGCTTCCAATAGCTCCCTTCCTTCAGCTGGTGTCTCAACAACAGCAAGTCCTTTATGCTCTCCATGGCTCACATTAGCTTCATCAACTACCTTCACCACCTCACCTGCACTTGCTTGCTCTGTATCAACATTTTCTTCTACCACCATTACCTTCTTTTCTTGCTCTTTTTCTCTATCCCCTTCCTTTACTAGCTCAGGAACCCCTTCCTCTTCTAGCTCAGGTATCCCTTCCTCTTCCCTCACCACCCTCAAATCATCATCAGAGCTCCGCCTGTAACTGCTTATAATCTCCGGCCTCACGGCGTCAAAAGGGTTAAAGAAATCCCACCCAAAATCTCTCTGAGGAGATGGCATTGATGGTGGCATTTGCATATAAAAGTACCCACAAGCCTGTTCTTCTCTCTCCCCTGCTTTTTCTTCTTTTACTTCTTCTTCCTCCTCTCTCTCTTCCTCAGAGTACTCTGAGGATGTTGAAGAAGCACATGAAGCACAGGTAATGGCTTCATGGGTTGACTCAGATGGCCTTTGCTTAAGGAACATTGGGTTGGTTATCACATTTTCAGTGATTGGAGGAGGAGGAGGAGAGTGTGGCGAAAATGTGATGAGGAAAGGTGAAGGAGGAGAAGAGTAGCCTGCAACAAAGAGGTCTACGGCTGCAGCTACTGCATATAAAGCATGACAATACTTACAATGTGCCTCTGCAAGAGCACATCTTTTCTCCACTGCTAACTTCAGCTGGCGTTTCCTCTCTCTACAGATGGTTACTACTCCTTCTTCCTCTAGCTTAGAGGCAACACATCCCCCCATCACTTCTCTTGCTAAAGTTGGAAGCTTGTCTCACTACAATAGGTCTTGAGGGGCTTGAGGCTGCTTTTAGGAGATAAAAATGAGTTAAAGTGAGAAAGGTGGTTTTTTGGAGGAATCTGTGTATTTTCTTCTGATAAAAAGGTGGGGTTTTGCTCAAATGGAGAATGTGCTTGCCTGAACTGGGGTTTATAGAAATAAAGTTAAAAATATAGCTTTTGTAGAAGTTTCAGAGCAACCCATCTCAGCTAGAAATGCAGCTCTCTGAAAGCCATAACCCAGTTCATCTCTTAGCACAGTGCCTTGATCACAGCCTTTCACACAAACACAGAGAGAGAGAGAGATTGCACAGATATATGCTGCAGCAGAGTGCCTTATTTTATTTTATTTTGTGCTTTGGGAAGAAAATACTTTTCTGCTTAAAAGCACCGTTCAACAGACAGGTTTCTACTTTCTAGGAGAGATTTTTATCTCATCCAGTCCTCTTAACCAGTTAACCTTAACCCACTCACGATTAGTTAACCACATGTGTGCAGAGAGAGAGAGAGAGAGCAAGTAGATGACAGAGTAAATGCCAGGCAGAACCCTAGGAGGGAAAGAAGGTAGGGGCTCGAGAAAGAGAGAGAGAGAGAGCTAGAGAGTTCCTGTCTTTTATTTGGTAATTTGAGCTCAATTGGTTGGCAACTTGGCATTTCATATATCAACAGTAAACCCATTCAGCCATTTTTTCTATTTCTTAACAAGACTTGGGGCAACTTCACAAGACCTTAATAAATAACTAATTAAAGAAAAATAAAAAGTTTGGAACAATTAAACACTTATATGAAATAGAATATCGCTATTTTGTTATTTTCGGTCAATAACAGTATGTTACAAGTAATAATTATTCTATATGACAGTCTGATTAACTGCGAATAGCAAAATAATATTATCATGTTCACGCAAATTTTTCTGATAGTAAACCCATTCAGCCAGCGACTTCTTTTTCTCCCACAAGACCTTAACTAAATAAATAATTAAATCAAAGAAAAATAAAAAAAGTTTACAACAATTAAACATTGAGGTTTTAGAGGATGACAAACACACGCACACCTAGAGCTAGAGTGGCAGGCTAGTGAGTAAAAGGAGGAGCCAAACTCAGTAAATAACTGGTAAAGGGGTGGTCACCACTGCAGAAACCAGTCTCTTTGTCTTGTCTTGGGAGTCCTTGTTGTTTTCAATCTGATTTTATAATATAAAAAGAGACGTGTCATCATAAATTCTAATTTGTTCAGAAAGTTAGGGAGAGTTTGGAAGAGAGAATGGGAACTTGAGAGTTTCTTTTCTTCTTATTATCAAGTTTACCTAAAATGATAGTGTCTGAAGTTTTCATATTTAAAGTTTTCATTAAAACAAAACAAAAGTTGATATTCATGCTGGTCTAGCCTTGCAAAACAATAATAACAGGTTTTTTTTTTTTTTTTCCCGAAGTTGAAAAATTACATTTATAATTTAGGCCGTCAAGTCAACCACAAAGATCAGTACAAATACAACAACCTACGAATACAAATATACTAACCAATCAACATGACAGTATTCTATTCCCATTCTTCATACAAATTTGAAACAATTAAATATTGTTTAAAACAGTTAATATGAAAATAACCTAAAAACAATGAAAGAAGCTCATTAATTGGTCGTTGAAATAGACATTTCCATTGGTACGAACAGAACCTCCCTAAATTAACAGTCAAGCATGGGGTTTACTGTAGTGAAAAGTCTCAACTGTCATCGTCTTTCCCCTAAAGACAAATCTATCCCTTCGAAATTGTCTACCCAGCAAGTGAAATCCATGGAAATGGCACTTTGATTTTGCAAGAATTTGAAGTTCTCTGGTCTGAGAGTGACATAAAGCAAAAAGAAGTTTTCTGTTTAGCCCATTTGGGAAGCAGGTGCGTGGTACCATTGTGAAATGAGTACCTCTGCTAGATCTGATCTGAGTTCCATATGAACTTTGCAGGTCATTAACTTCATATGCTTTCTTCAAAATTTATAAATAAATGTGTTAAGGATTACTACTTAGGGTGCACTAGGGTAAAACATGATAACGACTTGCAATTACTCATATGCGGATGATTGTTCTAAGTACAACTTAAGCAAATGAGGTAAACAATTATTAGTTTTCAACGTGTTAGTTTTGAAATTAATTTCATAACCGTCACAATTATCAGTTACATGTACATATACGAACATCTAAAACAAAATTAAATAGCAAAGAACTCACTAATGTAGTAGTTTGAAGTAATTGCTCCCTCATGCAAGGTTCTGGGTTCAAGTCTTAGCATATGTGTAGTGTGTGTAAATTTAGTATATTATTACCCCGAGTAACGCTACGGGCACCAACTTGTTTACCAACTTTTGGATACCAACACATGTGGCACATGACATGGCAACCTATGTCATCTGCCACCTCATTTATTTTAATTACATAATTTATTATATAAATAAAAGAATTTTTTTTTCTTTTTCTTTTTTCTTTTTTCTTTTTTCGGTGTGAAATTCTTTTATTTATATAACAAATTATGTAATTAAAATAAATGAGGTGGCAGATGACATAGGTTGCCATGTCATGTGCCACATGTGTTGGTATTCAAAAGTTGGTAAACAAGTTGGTGCCCGTAACGTTATTGTTATTACCCCTCTCAATATAAAATATTCTTTTAAAAAAGTTAAATAGGGATTCGATTATTAGTATTGCATAGATATCAAAATAGCAATAATACTTACAAACATGAATTACCACTTAATTATGTTTATAATTTATACTACATTGTCAATTTGTTATTAACCCTTTATTTGGATGAAGGAATTGAAAACTACATAAAATTCTAAAATGACGGAATTTATATTTTCATCATTTTCATTTCTTGCAATTGAATATTTCAATGTTTGGATTTATGTAGGACGAATTTTGTAAATGACACTATGAAAATGGTGAAATAACGCTTATTTTGGTAGAAATTAAACTCGAAAATTTAATGCTCCAATTTCCACAATTTTTTCTAGGCGTCATTAATAAATTCCAAGCTTAAGTTGCCAAATAAGTGAATTGCAATTTTTCCTCTTAAATTCCTAACATTTAACTAAATTTCGAATTATTTTTTTTCATCCAAACAAGGATAATAGTTTCATCATAACATTTGACTGCATAGTATTATAAAAAGAATTGGAGAGGCATGTGAGAATGACAGCCGAGGATCCAGGGAGTGCATCAAAGTTTGCCCTGGTCTTTGAGCAGGTAAAACCTTTTAACTATTTTATTTCCAACCAAATAATCAGAGACTTGCCACATGCTATTCACAGAATCACACACAGTGTCTTCCCATTAGTCAAATCTGGCCCAAAACCTAATCAGATTATATGTACCAAGCATCAGCAATTTTCTGCTACTATTATTTAAGTAACAATACTTGCCTTTGACATTTTGCGAGTGGAGGAAGTGAGGTTAGCATGAGGAAGCTTCTTATCTACTTCTTTTTGTGCCCTTAATTTAACTCAATTTTCATTTTAGTTTCCATCATTTTAGTTTTGACAATCTTAATCATATAATTATAGTTTGACTTCTAATCAAACTTCAATCGTAAACTACACGAAGAAATTCGATGTGACAATATACAACTACTACACGTCACGGTATTTCTGTCTTCAAATTTGTTACATTTGTAGGGCTTGATTCATTTATAAACAAAACTACACAGTGAAAATAACCAAAATAATAACAAAGATCAAAGTAGAAAACAGATCAAACTATTTTGAGTTTTTTCGGGTAAGAAATGTTTTGACTTATTAATGGAGGGATTGCGACCATGGGCCTTGCACAATTTCTGAGATGGATAGTGTTTTGCAGTTGTTATCTAGCTCAAATCCTGAAGGGTATATAGTAGTGGCATTGAAGGGTGTGCCTTGGTTGTCTAGGGTTAGATTAAAAAATGGCAATTAGGTGACACAAAATAAGGGTTTTTTTTGTATGTGAGTTGGTGGGAGAATATGCCCTGGTATGAGTCTGACAAGTGAGAGTAAAAGAGCCTTTCTCTCACCTCGTAACTCCCTACTTCCCTTTTTTCCATATTCATTTTGAAATTCTTGCAGGACCTGAGAACTTAGATGTATTGCACAATAGCTGTATAAATTGTATAGCAGCTACAGCTATAAAAAGCCCATAATTAAAAGCAGAAACTCCGGGATTGCAGATTTTATCAGAGTTTTATGTACAATGCATCAAAGCTCAGGTACATGGCAGCCACAGATGCTTCATGTTTCAAAAGCATTCATTCATATCCTCATAACATAATGTGCTATATTTCCGATTAGGCAGCAAGAGAAGCAAAAATGCTTTCTGGAACAGCTGATTATTAACTCTGGAAAACATGCAATAATATGTCGTCATACTTTGACACTTTCTTCATCTTAATCTCAAACACGAGGACTTTCATGCAACGAGATCGTTCCTGTGGCGATATCCCAGCCAACCACGCACTATCATGTAAGATAGTTAAAATACATGGCAATGCATGATAGTGGGCAATTTTCTGTCATGTATCATTGCAATATCTGTTGCATTATAGTGAAGGGCAAATATGAAATAAATAAATAAGAGAACAAACAAGCAAAGAAAATGGAAGCAAAAACTTAATTTGCCATGTCATACAATTTACAGATCTGAAATTCCAAAAGAAATAAAAAGCAAAACAAGAAAAGGATAAGAACAGGGTCAAGGAAATATAGCTATGATTACTGTCACCTTGAAGTTCTCTTCTCCAGTTCTTTTTGTTGTTGGCACAGAAGCTAAATGCAAGTATTAGATTCCAGTTAAAGTTACAGTGTACATTAAAGAATTGAAGGCCCGCTCCTTGTAATCTGTCTTGGAAGCTACCCCTAGTATTAACACAAGATAATGGTACAACAGAAAAACACACATGAGATACCGTTTGATCAGGTATTGCCAGCTTCCGTCGCTGTAGCATAAGGAGCCAGAGAATTAGGAGGCAGGTTGATTCCACCCCCTCTCACTGATATATTTGGGCACTTGCCCGAAGTAGCCTTGCTCACAAGGTTTGAGTCAAGAAACACAACGATCACAGTTATGTCATCATGGAAATGGCGGCGAACCCCACGGTCAATCTTCTTCAGGTCTGAATACCTCATTTCTCTCTTTTTTGCTGCTTCTTGCAGGGCAGTTTTCACCAGCCTCTTTGCACTTCCCTGCATGAGGTTAGCAAATAAAAGTTAAATTCTCTTCCATAGACGAATGACTTGGGTGAAACGTATCATAAAAAAGCATTGTTCAATAAAACATCCATAAAACAGATTGTTAGTATAGAATAGAGGCGGATTCGTATTTCTTTCCCCAAACCCGAAGTTATGAAACAGCAAATAATTTTAGGCTGGTGATTCATCAAACACAGGAGACACAAGGGAAAATGATTGGTTTTAGATGGACCGTGCACATAATAGAATGATAGCTATGTCTAGCAGCACAAGAGCCAATCCAGCTAAATTTACTTGGCCTAATTAGAAAAGTAAGAAATTTTGGGTTTTTAGAACCCAGTTGGGACAAGGTTGAATGATCCCCTGTATCAAAATGCACTGCCAGCTGCATGATATCTAAAAGGAATTCGAAACTAATCCTACAAAGACATGGGCTTACAACGGGATCTAAAATTAAAGCAATGACTTCATAGGAGGATCATTTCAAGTATCTCACAAGATGACATAATTTCTCCATATAATCCGCTGAGGAGGCATTATTTACAGAACTGGCTCCACTCTAATAGATGGATTCTACACTCAAGACACGTGGGCAAATTTTCTAATACATACAAGCATACATTCAATTCAATGTACCAAAAGATCATAATTTTTTTATAACTTGCAGAAAATCCTCAGTTCATGCTGATACAGATCATAACTATATCATGTCATACAAAGGCTCCTCCTGGTGGTGATATACGCAGAAATCATGATGACAAGGCAATCCTTTGATCTTAAAATAATGTACATAATTTTCTGTGAATCAAAGTTCTAGCATGGGAGATCAACTTAGAGATACCAGGTAAGTTTGTGCAGTCAAAAAGTTATTTTCTTCCCCAATATTTTCTCTCATTAGCAAAATAAAATATGGAGATATGAGTCATACATACACTAGCCGTAGTTTTAACTCATCAATTGCTTCCTGATTCTACTTTCAGATATACAAATAGTTAATCTATTTTAATGAATATAATCCCTTTATTGTTAGAGTACAAGTATAATATTGAGAAATAAATCTTACACTTCGTGGATGATTTTGAACTATGTCCACTGCTTCCTGATTGCTGAGGTGTTCCCAGAGCCCATCGGATGCAAAGATGATAAATTGATCATGCGGCTGCAATTGGATCGCTGAAATTGCAGGATCAGCGCTCAGTATCGGTCTTTTGATAGGGTCCCGAAGACGAAACTTGGAATACAAGGGCTCCCTGTTAAATTCAGCCTTTTTTAAATACACATCGCCAATAGATCTAGAAATCTGCAAGATGTAAGATTCCTAAAATCAGAGTCAGCACAAAAATGATAAAATGTATCAAGTCAAACCATATAATGCGTAAAATTGCAAGACTAAAAGTAAACGAAACATTTGTGTAGCATCGTAAGATGTACCATCAATGAGTTTATATTCATTAATGATAAGGTGTCGCCTATGAGTGATCGCACACCTTCTATTATATCTTCCATGGACTGATATTCATCGAGATTTGAGTAATGATCTACCAGAGCTATCACTGGTAATAAAGATGTGAAACCATAACAACTATACAATATTTTCACTATACATAATACATAAATGTTTGAACTTCATTATTCTTTCCCGCACAGCCAGAAACAATCTAGATGAGTAAAATTTTCAGATTATTCAAAGTATGGTAGATTTATATAGCTTTAGGAAGTACAAGATCTAGTTTGAGAATTTTCGCATTCTTGCTCAGCAAAGAAAGCAAGGAAGACAAATTTGGAAAGAGCATCAGAAGAAAACTTGATCCTGCTTTTAATCCCATATAAAATCATAAAATAGCAAACAAATGCAGCACAAATGTTGTCCTGAAAAGTCATCCTGAAAACGTAAATGAGGCCAACATACTCTTGGAGGAAGGGGGGTAGGGAAGTATAGTTAAACTGAAGCACTAGTATTAGGAACTTTTCAGCATGCACCATAGTACTATTAGATTACCTCAGAACATAAGTATTTACAAATACTTGGTCTTGGTGCAAAGAAAGTAGAGGAGTTATTTGAGTGGTATAGCTGCAAAGTACTAATATCAATAACCAATCCTGATACTGTAAAAGAGTTACCTGTATTAGGCCCTTTACACGCCATACATTATGCTTCAAAACTACAATATGTGGATCATCAGGGTGCAAAGACTGCAGCTCCTGTCTCACAGATTCTATACATGCATTGTGCTCTTGTGACAACTGAATAGAGAGCACTTCCCCTGTTGCCTTCACAACTCTCCCCAAAACAGCACGGGAATCACCAAGGTTAGCGATATAAAGAGTTCCACCACAAATAACACCAACAAGGCAGCATGACCCTACTGCTGCAATCTGCGGTTTCATAGGCCACTGCCTGGTAACTACGGAAAGAAAACCCTCTTCTGTTGCTTGAAATGCTTTTCGTATTACATCCACAGACATGGACTGCTGCTCCGAACTAAATCCTGCACATCAAGGAAATTAAAATTTTACAACAGGGAGTTTGTCTATAAATCTAAGCCCATATGCACCAACTGAATTGTAAAATTTACATTCCATACGCTACACCTTTAGCTGTGGATTCAATGCAAAACCCTTGGACTTGAACCTGCCTTTACGGCACATACTCAACTTAATTTGACCGAGACATCATTTTTTAAAACCAAAAAATAAAAAAATAAAAATTATCAACTCTGCAAGGTTCCACATCCTAACTGATCATTTTTTAAACCATGCCCTCTATTGTAAATTTTTGCCCTTCAAATCCCTGACCAATATAAACGCCAAACATAATTTCAAACCAAAAGCCATATAGCCAAAAAAGCTTGCTGAAGGAATCTAAAATGTCCAGAATTCCATCAAAAAGTCTAAATCCACTTACTCTTCAGATGCTGAAAGAGGTGTTCATTGATATAGCGTGATGTCTCTGGTCCACCATGCCCGTCATAAACACCAATAAAAGTACCATAGGGGCCAGATTCCTGCGTGCTCAAACTGCCCGACTCAAGCTGACTCTGATCCTCAAGTAAATTATTGGCCTGAACTACAGCCATTGAAAAATCACCATTTATGTGCTGGCCTGTGTCTTTGTACCACAGCAGCCCGTCTTGGCGACCCCCCGAATCTGCACCGGTATGAACATATCGATTCGACCTCGGCCGAAAACAGGACCTCAAGAAGTTCATCAACTCTGATAACATCCCTCATCTCATCCAAACAACCCTCCAAAATCTCCACATGTAAGAACGACTTTAAAACAACTCCCTCACCCCGAAATCTCAATTGAGTCTAGTATAGTATTGTCCTCTATTTCTCAGCTCAACTATTATACACTACAACAGACATCAACAGCAGAAATACAACAAGGTTAATAACTGCACAACTAAATATCTCTGTCTTTCATTTTATAGAAGCTGCACAATCAGAACCCAACAGATCAAAGGAATTACATTAAGAAGCTGCCTTTACAGTTAATTTCAGTTGGGAATTGCACAAAATACAGAAGTAATTAGGACCCATAGTCCCAAAACCCATCTTTGTATCCATTTAAAACAAAATACCCATGACCACATAAGCCGCTGGTAAATAAAAAAAATTCAACAGAAACTTGAGGTTTGAAAAAAAAGAGTGGTCAAAGCCACATTTTTTTATTGTTCAACAAAAGAGTTTGGTCAGCCATTTGGAAATCCAGAAGGTCTACCCATTCACATTGCTAAAAATGAACTTTCTGTTGCACAGATTCCAAAACCCCAATAATCACAAAAAAGCATTTTTCTTTCTCAAATATCGGCACCAAGAAGAAAGGGGAACTTACCCAATTCCTAATTTGACTGCCTCAGCTGGTTGAAACCGCCTGTGTGCTGCAGTTGAAGTTGAAGATCTTGGAAAGAAGAGAAGCTCATGTGGGTACGGATTCATTAGATCTGTGGATCCATGAAATCAAAACAAGGAGCAAGTTTTGTTTTTATATATATCAACTAGTGCTGTGGAAGATGATGAGATTGTTGAAAAAGCAGACAGAAGTGAATGGGAGTATTCAAAAGGAAGAGTCTTTGTGAAAGAGAAGATTGGGCCAATTGAAAGAATTAAAATTAAAACTCTCTCTTTCTCTCTCTTTTGCTCAGCAGACAAGCCCCATAAAAGACCAACAATGGAGAGCTTGAAGTCAGCAAAGCAAAGGTCCAGCTATGGGCTCCACACCACTATATGCTACAGAGAGAGAAAGAGAGAGAAGAGAAAGGAAGAGAGTCAATGAAAGTTAATATTTTGGACAATGATAATGTGTAGGAAGATATTATGGGCATTCCATGAACTGCAGCGCATGTGGCAACACGTGGAAAAGGTGGGGATTTTTATGTGACATGGAATAATTGGTGGTGGTAAAACTTGATTTCATTTGAGAAATTTGCCAAAAAGGAATTTAAGTTTATAGAAAATATTTTTTTGTGACACTATTTATGAATATAGAGTTACTGTAAAACTATTTAACAAAATAACATTGCTCTTGGCCTTCCCTGACTTTACTGCTCCCATCCCCTAAACTAAGCCCTTTCTATTACAAATCTATATAAAAAGACAGTCTAAAATAGGTGAAGTTTAAATCATTAGTTTATGAACTTTTCGAAAAGGATGTGCAAATTGATCGTTTGATCTTTTAATCATCAATCTCTACTAAGTTGGAGGAAGCCGAATTAATAAGATTTGTATTTGTTCAACAAAAAACCATACTCCCTACCCTTTTTCTTTTTAGAAAACAATAGAATTGTAGCACAGAATTGTTGTACCGCTTAAGGTGACTGTGCTTCCAGGTTACTGCCGGGCGGAGTGACGGAGTCCGCTATTTCTGGTTGTTCACGCCTTTAGAGTTTTGAAGTCCAACCCACAACAAGTTTTTATCCCCTACATGCGTGACTTGAAGAGGTGCGGGGAAGAGGACCAATAGGGTGCCAAGAATTCCAAATGTCAGACAGAGGTATCTAAATTCAGAGGTGTTTTACTATGCATCTTTTGGGTGATCATTCTTTCAGAACAATTTTGGAGCTTCCCACTAATAATGCAAATTGCACAAAACAACCTCTGCCCATTATTTTTGTACATCTTACCGTCATATTTGTAAGTCTCCTTTAAATTCATGTGTATTTTGGTTTAAACACCATTCGTTTTCTCAAGTGAGGTGGTTGGGAGGTCGAGCTGTGTGTGCGTGACAGATTCGTTAGCTGTAAAAATATTATGAAAACTACTTCGACTAACAGTCTATCACACATTTTTAAGAAGATAACATTATAAAAATTACTTTATAACATCAATGATTGACAATCAAACACGCATTTGTAAAGAGGTAAGTGCATGTGCAGAGTTATTTGTGAATTTTTTGCAGTCATGAATCATGATATCAAGATTAGGCTTTATGTAACATTTGTGTGGATGTAGTTATTGCAAAGCCTAATTCTTAGGGCATTGTCCTGCACATATCGGACAGTGTCCTACACATATTGGATTTTCTGCTGAGGTGAAATCCACTTCATCCTTTTGTGTTCATAGCCATCTATTTTTGGACCCTACCTTGCTCGAGCCTACCACATGCTTCACATAGAAGCTATTTCTTCAGGGTAGGAATTCTAGCATACACAACCCCCCTCCTCTCTTCACACACACGTGTACAAATACTCTTCCCCAAGTGGACTTTTAAATCCTCTTGCTTTTCCTTTTGATCTCCTTCTGTTCTTAATGAAGCTCTTGTTTGGAAAAGATTTGTTTTTATTCTCTTGTTTCATGAGAAATATTTTCTTACCAGACTGTCTCGTAACAAAAATACTTAAGTTGTTACTTGATTGTATAGTTCAAATTCACATTGCGACTACATAATCAATCTATCTAGCAACGTAAATTTGGCAAGATAACATTAGCCTTTGTTTGATATAACAACGTTAATATACAAAGGATTGCTACAGTTTTGATTATAGTGAAGGAAAAGGTTTTTGAGAAAGGAAAAGGGAAAAGGGAAAATGAAAACTGAGTGCTTGCTAACGTACGCACATAGCACTAGGTGATAAAATAAGGGTTTGTCATTTTCAGGTAATTGGATAAGATGGCATGATCCACCAACTAAATAATGTTTGGTTTCCAGAACTACTGGGTCCATTTGCAGAGGTCATTTTGGCTCTCCATAGCAGAAAGTTACAGTAACCAGAAAAACAGTGCCCTTTATTTTCTTTTTAGAACTTGTTTTTTTCTATCCATGGACATCCACATGACTTGTCACATTCTACTCAATGTTGGTCCATCTGTACATCTTCATTGTGTCCTGGCACCATAATTTCATTTGTGCCTTTGTTTTGTCCTGGTGGGTAAATAAGATTAGGAAATGTGTTGCTCATGGTGTGTCGTTGGGTAACTCTCAGTTGATGGGTTGAGCGATTACGCCGTTAGCAGTTCTCATTTCGCATAAAGTAAATATATCACTTTAAGTAACTAGTTAAGGACCGAAATACCTTTAATCCAAACTTAACAACCAGTTAATCAATTGGCCACTTTAAGTAGTTTGAACTGCTCACTTTTCCACTAATTAACAAGATCTTGTTCCTTTTTACCATATAAGATATGCTTCTTCCCAATATGCTTTTTTTTTCCCACAAAACTGCCTGCCTTTATATATTAATCTACACGTTTTTAAGGAGGACCAACCATTACTTGTTAAAAGGGGATACAAATTAGGCACTAGTTTCATGCAGCAGCCTGCATATGCTACTCAAAAACGATTTGCCACAAGACCTAACTTTCATTAAACTATTTCTTCCACCATCATAATTAGCAACTGTTTGACAAGTTTGGCATATGAATAAATAAACTATATCCACAGGAGTTTTGCACTAAAGACTACAGATGTGGCAGATTTATTCATTGTGGGGGCACCTTTTAAATGTCTATCTCAAATTTCATATAATCTGAATTTGGCTCATATGGTCATAATTAGTCAAACTCGGCTTCTGGTTAAAATTTCACCACATTGCTCTTTCATGGTCAATAGCAAGTTTTCATGACTAGAGAGGTAGGGTAAAATGGCAATCAATGGGTTTTCACAGTGGTAAAATAGAATGGCTGATAAAGACACATGATCTCCTGCCTGTGCTAAAGACACAGAAGACTTTCTCAGTTCCTCCTGTATAGGCCTCTGCTGCCTTCTGCAGACAGGAACAGAAATAAGATGATAGAAAGAATCCAATAACATTATTTAGCTCAGTAAATCTTTTTTTTTACACTGCATATTAGGTTAAAAACCCAGTAGTTAACAACCCATCAAATTTTACAGTCTTGTAGATGATTTCTTATCATACACTCATTCTAGAAAACCATATTGCCATATTCAGTGTTTTTGTTTGAGATCCAGATTTCCATTTCAAACCAAAATATGAGAGATGTAGCAGTATGGTTTTTACTTAGAATATGACATGAATGGATGCAGATAACCCTGTAATCTGTTGAGGTTCATATTTCCCTTTTTCCTATTAGAAAAAAAATCCAGATTTCCCATTTTTGAAAGAAAAACTTAGTTGCAATGGACATAATACTGTTTTTTTATTCCCGGCCAATAATACTACGCCACGTGGATGTGTCATCAAGTATGTCATAACATTGTTAATCGGGAATAGCAAAACATGCATATTAGGCCTGCACCATTGACTAGAATCTATTACTGCACTGTGCTGATTTGTCTCTTTCTCTTTATCTCAACGCAAGACCAATTAGTTTGATCCTGGAAGAAGCCTTCCCCAGAATGTGTATGCTGCACAATTATTCAAATCCCTGCATTCTGATAAACCTTCTTATATATATATATATATATATATATATATATATATTGAGATAGGCATGCATGCAATGAAACACTAACAGATAAAGTTAGATAAAAAGCAAAGAGAGATATGTCCCTTTACCAAACACTTAAAAATTCAATGTGTCAGAAAAAAAGAGGAGGACAGGCCAATCTCTATGATTAGAAAAGAATGGCTTGAAAACCCTCATTAAATTTGGTTCAATCAATCCCAAAGATCCAGGGCCTTGTATTGTATATACCAGTTGAACAAAATATACAGAGGTGATGGATGGAGAAGGGACAGAGCCGTACAACCTACAGAGAAAATTGACAATCTGGAAGCTTCAAGTTGTTGTGCCATGTGAAGAAGAATAGGACATCCTACCCTCTCTTTGTATTGCAACCCTTCACACTAAAACCAACTGATTGCTTGCAAATAATTTGAGAATCCCTTCAAAAACATGGTCCTACTTTGGATCTCCATACCTCTATGAAAAGAAAGTACAACAATCAAACCCATCTGGTTTTGTCATAAATGTATCAATTCCAAGTTGATGGGTAAATCAAGATATATTTTTTTAAGCAAACATGTAGTTATGCCAAATCTGACTTTTGATAAGGCTTTTGATCACAAATAGTAAATTGGGTTCATAAGGCTGTTGATCAATCAAAGAAATCAAATTCAATGACAGCAAAAATGTAATGACCTATCTATCAGCTATGAAGTCTTGCTATGCCTTGTCCAATATCCCAACCACCAGATATCAGCAATATGGATAATGTTCTTCCGAGTCCTGGACTCAAATCTATATAGACTGTCATGTCCCAAATGGAAACAATGAATCTGAGAGAGACTAGGTTCTGCAGCATTAATGGAGTGGACCATCTATAGTTTGGTTTTTTTTTTTTTAAATAAAAAAAAAAAGTTATGTATATGTATTATTATTCTTGCTTGCTGGTTCATTGAACAAGGATTAATTATCAGATTATGCCTACTTATGCAATTAAGAAAAAGCATGAGATGGGAAGAGCTTGTAGCTGAAGTGGTTGAAAACATTTATCCCTACATTCGAGGTCTTAGGTTTGATTACTCCCTCTCCAAGATCACTCGTATAAAACAACCCTAAAGCCAACCCTGAATAACTCACACTAGGGTCTCTGCTATTCAATTGGAGCAGATGAATTGGAGCCCTTTTGGACTTTTTTGATTGTTTCAATGTGGGTGAGAATTGAATTTGATCCCACATCCATTTTCAATATAGTTAGCAGGACCCAATTGACCAAACTCATATTTTTCTTCTTTTTTGACCGTAGACCCTACCCTCCCTATCTACAATCTCTGGGCCAATCTGATTGGATTTTGATGAACTTGATTCTCTTCTGTATACATCATTTTGACCACTGACTTGGAATGTATAAACTCTTTTTTCTCTCCAAACTCTCCCCCAACTGCCCTATACCAGTGAAAGCTTAGTTTTGAGCTCACAACATGTGAAAAAAGAAGAAGCCATCACTCTTTCTTTGCATGATGCGTGATGTGTCCTCCAAGTAAATTAAACCATGGATGATGTATGCTGTGACATCCACATTGCCTTAATTTTAGGGAATTAATTCTTTTACATTGGAAAAAAAAAAATTATTACAATGGTCAACTTACATGCATAATGAATTATATATATGCGCATAAAAAATGCGATGAATTAGAAAGAAAGTAATAGAATTTTAAATTTGGAAATCAAAGTTTTTTATTTTTTTGGGTTTGATTTTGTGCTTAAAAATTGATGTTCAAGGTCAACAAAGAATCTTATATAGGATCATTATTGATATTGTCTGGATGGTAGTATCTGTGGAGGAAAATTTAAAATCATTTGGTTCAAAATCAGTCGTATATTGATGTTTAAGGGTCTGCAGATACGGTTGACAAAGGGTGTAACAATAAAGAATAGACCATCAAACTGAAACACATAGAATTGAGTTTTCGAAAGCGATTTTGAGAAAAATAATTCAACTCTTTTTTTATGTTTATTTTCTTTATTTTTTCTTTAGGCATAGTCTGCTATTTTCTGAGCAGCTTGTTTAAGTTTTATACTATTTGTGCTACATACATTCTTGAAGAAGTAATTTCTGAACTCTTTCATTTATGTTAGTTGGAAAGAGTTAGGCTCGAAACATCTGCGTATCGGAATTATAGTAAAGGAGATTGATACTCAATATCAACCAATCACTCTTCAGTCATTTAGTTAAGCACTTAAAATTGCAAGGTGCAAAGTCATTTTCGAACTTCAAGTGGGCAGAGGGAAAAAACAGAAGTCATTATCAAATATGTTGGATTTGATGTTTCATCAAAGACTGAAAATCCCATATATTATAATTTAAAACAATAGATATACGATCATGTGTTGTAATGATGGTGCGGGTCGGCACTGTCTCTTTGGATTTAAATTTAGGTTAACTTAACACCAGATTGATCCCTGAGACTGAGAGGAGTAGCCCTCCTATTATCAATTCAAATATCTATACTAGGAAAGGTAAGATCTGAGGCAAATCGTATTGATAAATAATTGGGGTTTGTTTCTCTATATAAACACTTTTCTATTTGTCTAGACTTTGACGACCGGCATCATAATATACATCCACAAATTGCAGTTTAATACCGTTAAATATTATTGTTAAATAACAGTTCAAAATTATAAGAACAGAAGAACGTTGAGAGACAAGTGGTACTGGAAGGAAGAGTGAATCGAATCTAGGACCTAAGATATATAGGTGAATATTCTTAATCACTTGAGATACAAACTCCTCGGGAACATTGAGAGTTTGAATATATTAAAGTTTCTTTTTTTAAATCGTCAAAAATGATAAATTTAAATGCTGTGACGTTAATAGTTATTATAAATCTTGAAAAAGCTTATGATAGCAATTATGATTCACTATTATTGTTGGATGTGCATGTACATACCCTTTTCTTGCTTTCCTTTTTCCTCCCACTCTCTCTAGAAGGAAGGAAGAGAAAAGGGACAATGTTTGAAATTATAAAAGTAGCCACAAAATATAGACTTGGGTATTTCTTAATTATTCTCTCTAATTGGCCCATCACTGATAACTTTGATCCACTCCAAATGTCTTATATGGCATGATCTTGGATTAATACATGGTTTACATAATAATTTATGATTCAAATGATTAAAAAAAAAAAAAAAGCAGTCTAGATACTTAACTTTTGGCTTCCCAATAATTCTTCTAGAGCCAGAACATGCATGTCTTATATGGGATTGAATTAGAAACCTCCTTTAAAAATAAAAATAAAAACATAATAAAAAATCTTATTATATATTTTAATAAAGGTGTCATATTTTAATATTATTATATATAAAATTTGAGAAATAAAAAATAAAAAAACTTTTGGAAAATATGTTAGAAATTAATATTCGAATTAAAGTATTATTATTAAAAGGGTTTAGAGCCATAAGTTGAACGTAGAAAAATTAGCATAAACAAGTCATTTTCAAAATTATTGGATGTCGTGGTGGGAGATCCACCTAATTAATTAAGGATATTTGTTCTTTTCTCAGCTTGCTTGCTATTGTGCAGGTAGGTGAGCACTGATGCTGAGAGAGTGATTCACTTGGACTATAATCTCGGCAGAGTTAAAAGCTCAATCGAGTTTCAAGTTTGACAAGCAAACTTAAATACAATGAAATCAAATCACTTAACACGTGTTATTATGAATTATATATTTGACTTTGCAATTTTAGTTGTAATCAATGACGGACCGAGAATTTTATTCATATAATATTAATATGGAGACGTAGTGCACTGCGAGCTAAATTGCTGAAATTAATTTTTTGCTATGGACTATATTTGACAAAGTGAGGGCTAATACTATTAATAATTATTATGTTTGGATGAATAAGTTGTATAAATTTGAGAATGAAAGCTTAACAAAATGAAGTGTGGGTAGATGCTTATAGTTGGCCTAGCATAGGTTTGCCAGTGACTGTAAACCATGTTAAATCATTTATATATATATTTCTTTAAACATTGTTAAATGGATCGCACTTTTGTAACTATATTATTATGTAAATATGATCGGAAAATGTAAAAGGTTTAGAAGTTAAATGGTTCAGAGTGTTCGATATAACCTAATGAGACACATGAACTATGATTTTGCATAGAAATCATGATATGATTTGGACTTGAACACAAAAGAGTTGACTTATGGGTCTTGATCCAAATCCATATTTGACATTCCCCCACCTTTTCTTGTTCCTAACCACACAAATAAGGTATCGACCCAAAAAAAAACCACACATATAAGGGACTTAATCCTTACTCACTCACTGAGCTTGACATCAAAGTTAAATAAACCAATTTAAAATCAATTGATATGCAACATGCAAATTTGTTAACCCAAGAAGTAATCTTAACATTATATTGTTTCTTTCCCACACATTATCATTCACAAACAAGATTATGAGGGGTTTGTGGCGAGGTGTGAAATGAAGAAACCGATCAATATGGCTTCTGACCCAAGAAACAAGAAAAAAAAAAATCAATAGGGGAAGGGAAGCTACGGATCCAGTAAGGATGTTTGGGCCTTTTTCTCGGCCCATTATCCATTCATAATTCAGTGAGTTTCTACGATTGAGCCTTCGTTTCAGCCCAAGGTCCCAATCTAGCCCAGACTTGGAAGTTTTTTTTTTTTTTTTTTTCCTCTCCAAGACGAGAACCCACCTTGAATCCCCTCCCCTGCTGGCTAGGTTCCCTTTTTGCCTCTCTCTCTCTCTCTCTCTCTCTCTCTCTCTCTCTGATCTCAATGCCACAATTTGATATCTGAAACCAGAAAAAACGATGGCATTTTGGGGAAGAATCAGCCAGTCTAAGCTAAGGCAGTTGTCCCATCATTCCAAGACTATTCCTTATGCTGCTCTGCTCAACCCCACGGTTTCACATTCGAAAGCATGTGTTTCAGAAAATCCATATTTGATCTCTCACCGCGGACCAACTGATTTTGGCAGTAAAGTTAGATTCTTTGCTGCTCCAGTCAAGGTAATCATTTGGGCATGGCTATTTCATTATCTGGGTAATCAAATATTTTATGTAAATGGTTTAGGGTTTGAATATGTTTTTTTGGGTTGATTTTATTTTGTGGGTTGTTTGGCTTATATGCGCTATATAGTAATGAGTTATGAAGACATGATTAAACTGAGGTGGCCATTGACATAATTTGTAGGCATTGTGAACTTGTTTTTCACTTTTTGGAGTGCCTCTGTTTTTGAAGTAGCATATTGAATTTGGGTTTCTGTTTGGGTGTGTATTGTTGATGTTTAGTTTTGTAGAAAGAAGATAGAGAAGGCCGCGAGTGTTCCACGATTGAATGAGAAGATTGAAGCTGAGTTTGTTAGACTTGTGATGGACGAAGGTATTATCTTTTATAAGTGATTAGAAGTTTATGAGTTTATGTCTATCCACTTTATCACATGTGTTTAAGTTTTGGAATTGATATTAAGAAGTGATGCACGCAAACACTATATTAGGTGTATGAGAAAATGATGGTAACAATGTAAAAATAAAAGGTTTTAGTTTGGATGTGAATGCTGTTAAATGTTAAGGAAACTGATAGAAGGAAGCAAAAATGGCATTCCGGCCAAGTGGTGTCTCGCTGAAGATGTGAGTCTGTATTTAATATTATATAGGGGGGCATGAAAAAAGAAAAGGAAAGAAAGTAAGAGAAGGAAAGGAGTATCAACAAGTTTTCTTACCATTGATGACAGAAAACTAAGAATTCCAGTTAATCACAGCTAGTCTTGTAAATTGGCGGTTTGAAGCTGCATACTTATTGGGAGAGAGATAACAAGTTTTGAGACTTTAAGTCATTGTAAAACAGATGGAATGCTCTGGTAGGTACATCTTGGTGGGCTCATGGGTATATGACTAAAGTCAAAAGGAGAAGGAAATAAAAGAATCACTATGTTATGGGGTGGTTTCAATGAAATGATGAGCTGTTTTGGGGTGACGTATGAGTGTAATGGAATTTATTAGATGTCATTCTGATTATAAGTATGCAGGGCATTGTATTGTCTCAAGGAGTGAAGCTCTGGAACGCGCAAGGAAACTCAAGCTTGATTTAGTTGAGGTAAACTTGTTTAATCATGTAACCATGCCACTTTTTCTGTATATTAATGATTTTGTTTTTCTTTTCTCATATATTACTAAACAAGGGGGTTTTTTCATGTCACTTTCTCCTTCATTTTTGCTATGGTATTTTTAGTCCAGGATGCACACTCTTGTAATTGCGATGAATATCTGAATGGTTAACTTAAATGGGAGTTATCAATTAGTTTACTTTTTGTATGGGATTCATCAATTAATTTTGCTGTATTTTTTACAGGTTCAATGCACGAGTAATCCTCCTGTTGTTAAAATCATGGATTTCCATAAAGAGAAGTACAAAAGAGTAGTAAGGGAGAAAGAGCGGAAAATAAAGGTAGGTTTGGTGTATATTTGTGCCTTGTGGCTTTGGTGTTGAAATGAAAAATCCTCACCAGTAGGAATTATTAAAAGATAAATCTAGTGAAACTCATTTACAAGGAATCAAGGTGGAGGACTCTCTCTCTCTCTCTCTCTCTCTCTCTCTCTCAACTATAAACTAATGCTTCAATTTTAAGATGGAAAGCTTTTAGAAAATTAGACTACCAGGTATGAATTTGTCTTTACTGTGGTCACGCTGCACAACAATACATGTCAAAAAATGCAAACTAAGTGGTTGAGTTGGCTGAACAATGCAACACTGAGATATGATGCGGTTTGAGCCATTTCTTGGTGCATTAGCTACACCTAGGCAGTTTGTAGGGTTGTCAACTAGGTGATTTGAATGGCAGATTCTCAGTTCACAAATTGTTAGGAAATTTAATAGAATAAAATGAAATCATTTTATCCAGGTATAGATTTGGATGAAAGTGTTGTGAATCAACATGGTGAAGTGCATTGCTTTCTTATTTTTATCCCTATTGCTTATAAGTCAGTTGGGTTTGGGGGAGAGCAAAATATCCCATATTCTCAATAATTTACAATTTGCTTCACTAATCTTATAATGGTCATGATGATGCTAACAAAACAGGCATCAGATTGATAACATGGGCATGATAATTCCAATCTTTACTTTCTGTAGAGTTAAATGAGCATTAGACCTCACATATAATAGATGTAAATATAGGACCGTAGTTTTAAGTTGTTCCTATTGAAAACCTATTGATGTAATATAAGTAAACTATATACGGTCCATGGTAGTCAATTCCTTTCCCCTCCTGTTTTTGTTTTTAGTCTTCCTCAGCCTTCCTGTGATGTCTTGGTAGAGTTCTTTAAAAAAAAAAAAGAAAAAAAAAAGAAAGAATGTGCTGATAATGTTTTAATCAGATTTTTAATCCATGCAGTCTGACAAGACCTTGCGATCAGAGTCTAAGGAAGTTAAATTCTCTCCAAAAACTGTAAGTTATATCTTTAGTGCACTGTTCTTCATTTCATTCCACCATCCATTTATACATCTTCAAGCCAATGTCATTATTCAGATTAAGGGAAAATTGAAAATATTTTGTAAAGAAGGGAATTCTCATCAATAACCGCAAAGATTCTGAATTGAAAACTGGTCAAGGACTCAAAGAACTAACTGATAACATGGTTAAATAATATTTTGTTTTCTTCACTAACTCAGATTATCATGTTGCAAGGGATTGCTATGTGAATTTATTTGTGGTGCCATTCTGGGTTTCCTGAGAATTTCAAATTTTCATTTTACCTAGTGAATATCTCCCTTTAATCTGTTCGCTCGGTTTATCTCTTTCCCACCCCTCCTTCTCCGTGTGTAATTGTGTAATTTTTTGTATGTATCTAAGAAAGGTGATTTATAGTAGAGCAATAGTTCCCCACCTGTGCGGGAATTCCTTCCAGCGTTGAGCATCTGGAATGTTGGGTGTCATTGGTCAACTCACTAACCTAACTGTATGGGTTGCTTGGAGAATTTTTCATAGTATCTTCTGTATTTATAGGTAACTTTAAACAACAACTAAGTAAATGGTTTTTTCATGCTTTATATGTCATGGTGTTCATTGCACCTGGGATATGTAATATGTATTGGGTATGCTAGTCATCTTGCTGGCTGGACTATTTCTGGGTTTTCTCATTCTATTTTCGTTTTCATTTCTGGATGAATATGCTGATTATATTTCGAGTATCAATCTAGTAATTTTATGATTTAAATCATTTTGGGGTGATGTACAACATACATACTGCTTCGGATTACAGGAAGCAAAGGACCTAAGGATGAAAGCAGATATGGTGAAGAGATTTATGGAGAAAGGTTACCGAGTGAAGGTACTTATTCCATTCGATTAAATAGTTTTAATAATCAATGGATCCATAATTGTTATTGTTAGTACATGCTGTCATGAAATTATTAGTGTTTCCCTGGTAAAGGCATAGTCACAGCTTGCTCCTCTCTTTCTCCCTAGTCTTCGCTGCTGCTTTCTTTTGTTTCTTACTGTCTTTTTCTTAGACTGCATGCACTAACACTACAAATTGCTACCGTTACCTTTTGCATAAGAAAATTTCTATTAGACAATTCTATTAAGAATCTCACACCCTTCATTTGATCAACCAAAAAATACTCAAGATGGTCATTCACGTTATCTCCTTCACTATTATTCTAAATCTCCTGAAACCTCCGCATCAAACCTCAACTTTCTCTAATCTTTAGAACTTGAACTTGCAATCTTCTTAAAATTTTGCCTGCCCCTATGGACTTGTCTGCAGCATATGCAATCTGTCCGCGCTGCCTAACGTCAAGATAGGATTGATGTAAAACTGAATTTGCATAAATTTCTCAATGCTATGATTCAAATGATTGTATAGTCTCAAGGTTTACGGTTAAAAAGAAAAACACTTGTATAGTTTTAGGGAAAGGACTGCTCAGTTATCTGTGGCCAACGTTGCTTTTGTTTTCAAATCTGTATTTTGGGCCAAGGGAGGGGGAGATGGTTGGAGAGGGTTGGCTAGTTTCTAGGAACTTTCTGCGTTGGATGATGATTCTGTATGTACCGCTCTCTTTAGTGCAGGAGTTCAAGTGAGCTTTTGGCATTGGGAGAGATAAATGTTGCAATATTTTCATGGAATTCATATTTGCTATGGTAGCTAGTGGCTTCTATTCAGGTTATCCTCAAATTGTGTTGTGAAAATAAAGAATTACTTAGCTTGTTCATTCACGAATTCTGTTGATAGTGAACTATGAATGCCAGATGGGGTTTGTTTAGCTTAAACTTTAGACGTTATTTTAACACAACAAACTTTTGGAAGAGTTTATATGAACTTTGAGATCAATTTTGCCCTCTGAAAGGAATGCCAAAAGCTAGATCATAAGCCATCCTAGAACCTAGTACTGTATTCCTCACTATTTTGTTTATTAGCCCATCTAGTTCATATGTATGCTTGTCAAACGCCTTGTAGATTCATGGGATAAGTAGTGTTGTATTTCCAAATACGTCTGTTTCATGGATCTATCCACAAAATCCTTCAATTAAAGTAATCAGAATTAACTAATATTTACCTAATTGTGTTCTACGTATCTGAAACAGTGTACTGCCACGGATGCTGAGGATAAGAACTTGGAAGCATTGTTTGCTCCTCTCACTGTGTTGGTATCGTCAGATACTCTTTTGTCATTCTTTTGTATTCATTACTGTTTGTCTTCCTTTTTTCCTCCCACTCTTAACTGTAGCGACCATTTGCAGATAGAAGATGTAGCTCTTGTTGACTGGGAGCCGACGCGGGGAAAAGGAAAAGAGGCATTTATAATCGTCAGGCATAGGAAGTTTGGCCCATCAAAGGGGGCTGGAAAGAAAACGAAGACTGAAGAAGAAACTACCACTGATGTTCAAATGAAGGGTAGTGATGATGCAAATGCTACTACTTCACAGCGTGATATTCGGATAAATACGGTGCCTCAAAAAGCTTCATCGCAGTCGGATATTAGTGATTCAGGCTTATTGCAAGCCACACCTACCAGAGCACACACAGTTCCACTGCCACCGCGAGAATCTTCTGACGGGACTCAAAATAGGTACAGAAACGATCCAAGGAATCCTTTTCCACCAAGAGGAATGGATAATAGGCGCCCTGGAATGAGAGAACCGAGGCAAGCTCAGACCAATGCCCCTGTATTTAGAAACTCGACGCCTCCTCTTAATGATATCCCCAAGCAAGAACCATCGAGTCCTAGTGCTCCCCGTACTACGGGACCTGGTTATGGGATCTTTAGCAATCAAAAAGGTAATGCTCCTCCTAGAGATGGTGTAACGGACAGGGTCCCAGCAAATTCAAACTCACCCAGTTCAAGACCTGATAGTAGCCAAAGACCAGGCGCAGGCATTGATAAGGTTGGCGGATTCGGGATCTTCAGTAGAGAAAGCTCTGGTGAGAGCCCAAACAGGACATTTAAGCCGAACTAAGGATGCTGAAATAATATTTAATATGTTATGATGATTATTTCAGAAATATCTTACTGTATGGTGCTTACGATAATTAGTCATTTTATTCACCAATTATTTTGAGATGACCATAAAATTGATTTCTCCTTCAAATTCAAGTTTTTCTGCCTTGGATTGAAGGGGTCAAACGAATGTTCATCTAGGCGGCTAGTGTTCGGAAAATTGACCTAGGTGGCGCCTAGGCGCTAGGCGGGAGGACACCACCGCAATTTCACCCTAATCATTAGGCGGTGCCTGGGCAGGCAGGTCGGGTGGCTGCTTCTCTACTCATCAGAAAGAGGAGAGACAAGGGAGGTAGAGAGAGATGGGAGGTGATGGAGGCGGAGAGATAAGAGATAAGTGAGGATAGGGTTCGTCCAAGAAAAAGGTGAAGATAGGGTTAGTGAAACGATGTGTTTCACTTATGGGCCTGGGCCCATTTACTAAAACATAACCTAATTATGTTGGCCCGCGTACTAAAACATAACCTAATTGTGTTTTTATTTCAATCCTCTGATTTATATCAAAGTATATATCATATGACTCACATATATGCATTCTTTAATATTAATTTTGGTATAAATTTATAATTTATAATACAAAATAATATTTTTTATTATTAAAAAACGCCTAGCCGCCCACATAGGTCTCTCGATTACTCCTCTAGACATGTTATATAGTTTTGGTACTGCATTTAAAATTATAGTGGTATTTTTTGTTTTGTTTTGCTTGGATAACATCGGATGGTTTCACATTCTTTAATGTGCCAAAAATCTGCAACTGGAGTTTTAAATCAATAAAATTATCAAGTGCATTCCGGATGATTTAATTTGAGTGGTTGGTGCATTATCCTAGCAATTAAAATTTGACCAAATTATGATTCTAGTTGTTTCATTGAAATCCCTGCAATTTCAATTGTCATGATTTAGTTCATCTGATTTACTAGTTAATGTAGTTTGAGGAAGATGACTTACTTTTGATAAATATTTTTTGTTGACATTATTAACTTTTGAGTGACATATGTGAGGGTAAATTGCACTTATTGGAGGTGTAAAAACACTACCAGCATTATAATTTGAAGTTAGTTGATAGTAGTTCAAGTGGTTAAAAGCAATTTCTCCACTTGGTATCATATGTTCGAATTTCTCTCATTCAATATCGTTTTTATAAATAAAAAATGGAAAGTTTACTATTATACCTAATATATAGGCCTAAATTACTAAAAAAAGCCATACATTACATGAATTTTAGAAACACACCCAAAACCCATTTACAAATAACAAAGAGACATCAAACTTATTGTAAGTTACAAAACTGTCATTGATTTCTTCAAACAAGTCAAATCCCAAAACCTTATAAAAAAAAACTTAAAAAACTCAAAAGGACATGAAAGTAATTTAATAATCAAAATTAAATTTAATGGAGCCAACTGTCATTTTCTGGATATATTTATAGAAATTAAATGATGCATAATTTATCTATATCACTAGTGCTAAGAATGAATATATAACTTAATATCTCATAAAAAAAACCCAAAAGAATTGAAAATGGGATCAGGAAAATTGGAAAAGGACCAACTGACCCTTATGCTTTTTTACATAGTGGATCCAAATCCATGTTATGTTACTCACGCAATTCAAAGCTCCGGACCCGGTTAAAACAAGCCAACCCACTCGGGCCGGGTCATATATATGACGTGCCGCCCAAATGGTCAGCCCGCACAGTGCATCACTTAAGCCCTAGCGCGAGCCCGAGACACAAACAGAGAGTGCAACACCACCATTAATCTCCAACTGTCAGCGCTCTCAATTTCAAGCTCGGACTTCAAACGCATATTCAGCTCTTCTTTGTCTACGTCTCCAATTCAACTGGTTCTTCTTGCCCGTCGTTCTCGTTCTTATTCTTCTTCTTCTTGTTTCTACTCGTAGCTCACTGGAGGTAAAGATTTCAAGCTTGCAGAAAAACCTAAAACCTTGTTTGGTTGTTAATGAATTCTTGGGTTGGGAGATAATACAAGGAAAATTTGGACTGCTCTTTTAGGTTTCCTGCTGTTTTGCAAACTGTAAAAAGCAGCTGATTTGACTGTATTTTACGAACTAGGTCTTCGGTTTAGTTGATTTGTGTCCTTTTCACTCTGGTTATAGGGTTTCGGGATTGGTAATGCATTTAAACTGAGGTAAAATAATGGTTTTGGTTACTGAGTTGTTGGAGGTAAAATAAATCTGGTATTTAGATGAATTATAGTTTAAGAGAACTCAGTTTATGGGAGATTTATGTTTTTAATCTTGTTTTTTGGGTTTGTATCACCTACATTTAGAAGTCTTGGCCTAGGTGTTTGTGGAAACTATAGTAAGAAAATAAAAAAGCTCTAGAGTTTGAAATATTATTATTATTTTTCTCGCTTTCAATTTGGTTTACTTTCAGCAAAATGCAGGCTTAGTTCTTATAAACTCATTGCTCGGTTTATTTATTTATTGGGCAAATGGTTGCAGATATCAGCAGCATTAAGGTTTATCTGTGAGGTTGTTTTTCGCTACGTTGTTTGATTAGAAGAAAGGTTTAATGGATTTCGACGAGTATGAGTATTTAGAGAAAACGGTTGAAAATCCGGAACCCCAGAAAGCAAAGGAAACTGCAAATGGTGGTGAGGAAACTCTGAAATCTGGAGAGAAAGGTCGCAGTCGAAGTTCAAAACATAAGAGTGATGAGAAAGGTCATGATGAGGAACGTCACTCAAAGCGTTCAAAATCTGGAGATGACTCACGTGAACATGATCATGATCGGCACAGAGAGAGGGGATCTTCTCGTCATCGCTCACGGTCAAGAGAAGTAGAAAAGGATCGCCACAGGAGTAGCCGGGAACATAGAGGTAGGGAGGACAGGGAAAGGGAGGAAAGAAATGGAAGGGAGAGAGACAGGGACAGAGACAAAGAGCGGGATCCTGATCGAGCTAGAGACAGGAGGGAACGCGATCGTGAGGGTGACAAGGATGACAAGGACCGAGAGAAGGAGAAAGAGCGATCACGTCGAAGTAGGAGTCATTCAGAAAGGCATCGAAGTGATCGGGATGAAAGAGAGAGGAGCCGGGATGTGGAGCATAAAGAAAGAGATAAGGAGAAGGATTTAAGGGAGCGGGAAAAAGAAAGCAGGTATTCTTTAGATTTATATTGTTTGGCTTTTTGGCTGTCAAATTCTTTGTTAGACTGCATAGTTTGTGTTTGGACCACTATCCTTTTTAGCACACTAGCATAAGTGACCATCCACTGGATTAATCATTTAAAGTTTGATCAGATAGCAAGCCATTGTATTGCATATTAATACCTCAAAATATCTGCAATGGAACAAAATTTGGTCAATGAGTTTTACTGTATGGAAAGTTCATTGGGTTCTTGAGTGCAAACAGATTAATTAATCCATCTTAAGATGATATTTCTGACATTTTGTGTTGCTTCGTTGTTTTTCTCTTCTAAACTTGGACTGGATGACAGTAATTGTACTTTTGGAGGAATGAGAGAATGACACTGTTTCTCACTGCTTTACTTTCAGGGAGTGTGGATATCTATTATTAGCTATTGTTGTGTGCATATTTCTCTTTGTTCTCAATAGATTTAAACTATAGTTCTCGTGAAAGAGGTATTGCGGCCCTTTTAAGTTAATAACATACAGGAAACATATTTATTTTTGGTTTTGCATTTTAAAAGGACAACTCTTGGAATAATGCATCGACACCCTTCTATTTTATGAAATCAGGGTGAGATATTGTAGTTTTAGCAGTTAAAGAGTATATTATGCTTTTAGTTGAGGATCAACAAATACTTAAGGGTGGCAAGCCTATAATGTTTAGATGAAAAACAGACCTCTAAGTATGTCTGATGCTGAGTTATGTACTTCTGGAATGTCTTGGACAGTGTGACCAAACTCTGTTCTCGGTTGATTGAATTTATGATTCATGGACCAGGCACTCTTCCAAAAGTAATGGTGGAAATAATTTGTGGAAATCTGTTGGTGAGGCTGCAGAGGCATTTACTGAGACTCCTTTGTCAGGATTTTGTTTGTGCAGTTTCAGTTGGCATGTGTGTGTATGCAGCATATGCAAATGGGTAGTTTTCCCACAGGAGATACTTCGTGGGTTTCATAGGTGTTAACTGTGACAGGGGTATGTTAATTATTTCGTTTCCAGATTTTCTCTCTCATTTGTACTTTCCATTTAGAAAGGGGGCAATTTTGGTTTGGGTGACCGATTGTGTTGCTATGTGCACTTTAATGTCAATGTGACAATTCAGAAAAAGGGCAGATGGTTAGGGTGGTGGTGTTTCTTTGTTATATGCTATATTCTTCTCTTTGTGGTGTCTCAGTGTCATCACTACCTATGTAAAACAAGAATTGTTTTTTTAGTTGTCATGAAGGCTATATTTGGGCTTCAAGCAAAAGTAATGTGAAATTGCTAAATATGGTGAGTACTTGGTAGCCCCCCTTCTCTCTCTTTCCCTCTCTCTGAATATGCCTTGTTTGGTCATGCTTTACTTTTCTGGGTGGAAGTTGATGTAGTATTTTCTAGCTGGAAGTTGATTTAAGTTTTTTGGCCTCGATGTCTCTAGAACTGGAAGGCTGGCAAGTTGGTTTGAAATTGTAGTATTGATAAGGACCTTGTGGATAATTTATCCGAAAAAAGAGAATCCTTTACATTACAGTAACAGTTTAAGTCGATGGAGTCTTTGTATGCAGAAATATAGTGGCATATGTCCAATTGTTGCAACTCAAAATTTTTTTTGGTTGCTAAGTGGTAAACTCACTTGATAGTGAACCAATTGTGTGCTTATTTCAAGTCTCCAATTCCCCAACAGTTTCCTGTTGGTTTTTATGTTTATCCAGTCTGATTTGATATTGGTTCTCTGCTAGGTGTGGAAGTGTATCCACTTTGAACATAAACTCACCTTTTCTGTGCCATAGATTGTTATTATTGTTATATATTCTTTTTCAGTGTCAAATTCTTTCCACCCAAGTACTTTTTAAGATTGGATAAGTGGGTTCATGCTATTTTTTAATTGAATATTCACAGTTAGTGATACTTAAGCTTCATAAGTTACTTCTATTAACAGCCTTAGAAATTCTGAATATTGAACACTAGATTCTGGGAACTCGCAGATATGCTAGAGCAATCTTCAGATGGTCTTTCTGGCAATTGGGCCAGGCACAGCTCAGGTCATGGGTCTTAAATGTTTCTTCTAAACTTTCTGGACTCTATTTAGAAGCTTGCAATGCAAGAGTGAGGGTTCAATGTTGGAGTTTTGATCGCGGTGGTGATGTCATGTTTTGCTTTTCGTTATCCTCCCCCTCTGAACTCAGTTGCTTAATTATATTTATTCTGTTGCAGAAATGCTGGTGGGGGAGTGATGGGCTTTGCTTAGAGAAGCACCTGATCTTCTGATGCTTGTGGGAAATTCAGTGTTCAGTGGTTACAAGATTGGCTGTTATTTTCTTGTAGTATATATGTATAATTTAATTTTAACGTGATTGATTGCTTGCCCGTAGTGTTTAGGTTATAGATGACCCTCTGCAACCTTTGGAAGTTGTTTTTTGTGATCGTTGGGTCTGGAGAGGACTTTTGTGGTTCTCCCTTACAAGCTTAGATATCTGCTACTATTTAGCCTAATGTGTCTGTGTATAGGTACAAACATGCATACATCCTTAAATATGTATGTATGGAGACATAAATTAATACATATATATACTCGCCTGCAAGCTTTTATTCCCATAATGAGAAACTTACGCAGATTGCTCATCTTAGAGGTCTCACCTTAAGATCAATATTGTGTTCTCTTTTTGCAAGCTTTCTTATTGAGAATCATAGTTATAACACTCGCATCATTTTAACGTTATGTTTTGGTGTGACTGTGCAAATAGATATAGTCTGTGTTTTTAGTTTATAGGTATCATTTTGTTCTGTATGTTTGTGATTCTTTCACTGGAATAAAACTTCTAACAGGTTCCAGATAATTGCAACTAGGTCCTTTGGTACTGCCATCCATACAACTTGATGATGCTGTTTCATTTAACATTATATTGCTTATATAAGGTACAAAATCTGTTGTTAGTCCATCTTATGAAGTTGGATTGCATACATTACCTGCTTAGAATCAATGTTCCCATTTCAGCTAATTGCCGTAATGTACTCCAGATTGGTTCTATCTATGATTACGATAACAAAGGCTCTTATGGTCACCATCTACACACATTGGCAATTTCATTTTAACTTTGTGTAGTTCCCTGCAGAACTATGATTCATGGGTTCAGCCTTTACTCACTATTGGAGAAAATTTGCTGCCATTTTGGAAATACTCTTTTATTCCTTTCTGTTTATCATTTAAGGTTGTTTTCTTTGCCAAATTGAGAGATTTTATCCATTTTGAGGATCCAAGGATATTCTATGTTTGATCTATACATGTGTTGTCTTGACATGTTCTCCCCTGGATTCATTTATTAATGTTTTGTCAATAATATTACAATTGTTGTCAATTTTTTGTTTCTCTGTTGCAGAAGACATAAAGACAAAAAGGAAGAAGTGACAGAACCAGAGGCTGATCCTGAAAGAGATCAGAGGACGGTATTTGCTTATCAGGTAAATATGTTGGTGCATGCATTCTATGGTGTTATCTTGAACTTTCTATCTTTCACATTCTCATATCTTAACTATTAAGATTTGGTGAACAACTTTGACAGATTTGTCTGAAGGCAGATGAAAGAGATGTATACGAGTTCTTCTCAAGGGCTGGCAAGGTTTGTACATTTCTCGTTTATTTATCTCATGTTCATTTAACAAATCATAGAGGATGGTGGATAAAGATCTTAAACTATTTAGCTAAAAGGGACATCTTGATATAAATGCGTTATATTTTCACCTTCTGCTCTCAAGGGCACCCTAACACTATCTGATGCAGTGCTTCAACTAAACCAAATACTGGAAACCCATAACGTTTTCCATTAAGTGCTTCTGTGGATGTAATTGTTAGTATATTTCTGTGATTTTCTATCTAATAGCTCTGAATTGTGTATTTTTAGGTCCGCGATGTACGCCTCATTATGGATCGCAATTCAAGACGTTCTAAGGGAGTTGGGTAAGTTTTTCTTATGTCTTGGTGACAAAAGCTTTGGATGGTTGTTAACAGAAGGTTCACTTTAACAATTACCCATTATGCAATGGTAGCGTTTAAGATGATGTGAGAGTCTTAAATTATCCGGTTGTTAATGAAAAAGTTTATATGGTTGTGTTGACAAGAAACCAAAGATTTCATTCTAAGGTTCAAATCAGACTATCCTTTTAATGTCGCTTGGTCATTTTTGGAATGGTTGGCAGTTCCTGCTTCCTTCTTGATGGCTGCATCTTCCTTGTTCCAATGTTTTCTTGTGCAGTACGTAGAATCATCACATCATTTACAATGTTCAAAATTTGCACCATCATCTTAGAAAGTTTACGATGATATTGATCGCCTTTGTACTAAAAGCAGTACATATAGTATATACTATAGGTTATTCTAGTTGGTCAAGATGATCAGATATATCATATAGGACATTTTTCTTTCCCCGTTTTGAACTATGTGTGGAGACTCCAGTAAACTTTGCTATTATAAGCATCTGTATGTGACAATTGGTTTTTGATTATCCAAGAGTCTAATGTTGTCTAGTTTGTAGGTATATTGAGTTTTATGATGCAATGTCAGTACCAATGGCGATTGCACTTTCTGGTCAGCCTCTTCTTGGTCAACCAGTGATGGTGAAGCCATCAGAGGCTGAGAAGAATCTGGTTCAATCAACATCTGTGGTTAGCGGACCAGGTGGGATGATAGGCCCATATTCTGGCGGAGCTAGAAGGCTGTATGTTGGAAATCTCCATACCAATATAAAAGAAGACGATCTCCGCCAGGTGAGTACTTTTCTGACACAGTTCTAATGTTGGCATCAGATAATGTACATAATCAAGCTTGCTGTTGGTTATGTAATTTTTTTTTTGGTTGCTTTTGAGCACTTCTGTTCACAGTTTCCTAATTTCGTCTTTGTCATTGTGAATATTTTTTGCATTTTGACTTTCACTCTTTAATATGTGATATATATGCAGGTTTTTGGAGCATTTGGTCCTGTAGAACTGGTTCAGTTACCTGTTGATGAAACTAACAACTGCAAAGGTTTTGGATTTGTGCAGGTCTGTTTGACTACAACTTTCAACTTAAGCAGCCTGGATATAGAATAAATATATGAATGTTTGCATGCAGCTAGTTATATTAAGCCTAAGGTCAACCAACAAGCAATCCATAACATGATTGAATTAAAACTTCAAAGACTGTTGGCATCCTTCAGTTCTGTTATTTATTCATTTTTATTTTCAAGTCCAAATCCATGTAGGGGAAATTTATTAAAGGAAGAAAAAGAAAACTGTCAACTGCCAGTTCGTTGTAGCTTGAGTTGGAATTTGAAATTGATTCTAAACAAATGCATACCTTTTCTTGATTGGGTCTTCTACCGCACCAGAATTTAAAAAGAATCTAGTGTATTGTCTTTCAAGTTTCTTCCCAACTCAAACTGAGAAGAGTAGGCACCAAAAACTTCCAACTGCCAAATCCTTAGCTAGGTGCGGGCATGGGTTGGGTTAAGGGTCAACCCATCATACAATTTCAGGTTACAATATTTTAAAACCTGAAAGGCCAATGAAATCAAGTTGGGTTGGCAATGTTTTTTTCCCCTTCCTTTTAGTTCAATTCCATTCCAGTTGTTCTTATCAGATGCTGGATATGATTCCTTGTAATTGTATTGAATAAATCAAACTCATTGAATCAGTTGCTTGCAGTTCTCACGTCTTGAAGATGCTAGAAATGCACTGAGTTTGAATGGAAAATTGGAGATTGCAGGTCGACTAATTAAGGTAATGGCACTTTACTATATTGTTATTATACTTCTTCCTCCAGAAATATGCTTGCATTGTGTACTCTTTCCAAGTTCATCAATTAGGTTGTGTGTGTTACTGGTATGTTAGTTCCTCTGGTTAATTTGGCGATGCTTTTTTGACATGGCATGTATTTATTTGATTGTTGGAATTTTTTGTTGTTGACTCTGTTCAGCCTTTCATTGTCCAAATGGATTATACAGTGTGATCACTGTAAGGTAGCAGGCCTACTATGCAATAGTGCATGAGCTGGGGTTTTTGTTAATGCGCACATTGAGCAGCACGTAGTTGATGTGGTGAACTTCTCATAATGTGCAGATTGTTGTAGCACGTAATTTTACCGAAAACTACAAGCACTAGTTGATGATACTATTAGTATCATGGTCTTAAATAGTTTTGTGGTATTTCCTGAATAGAAGCCTTTTTTGCTTTTGTGTTTTGAAATATTTGAATGTGTTGTGGCGATGTGTCACCGACTGCTATCATTCTGAGATTTATAGGGTGGATCAGAGTTGCCACTTAGAATGATGCTTTAGATTCAGGTTTTCAGAAGTCGTTGCATTGTTACATAATTGTGCATCCTTATGGTTTCCCAAACGGATGATTTTGCTTAAAACCATATATTAAGTAATTTGGGAGTTCATCTACCCGAGTCCTCATTTTTCTATTTAGGTGTCAGCTGTTACAGACCAAGCTGGAATGCAAGATCTTGGAGCAAATGCTGGTGATTTTGATGACGATGAAGGTGGTGGCTTGGTTAGTAAGATCTTTCCTTTTATGTTTTTATTTTCTATTAACACAAAGAATTTGTGGACTGATATGATTGCTAAGAACTGTTTGCTCTGGCTCAGTAATATCTGGGAATAATTGTTGAATGTATGGAAGCTGCTGCTGCTCCATTGCTTTTAAGCTTTTTTGCTGCTTGATGCTTGTGGTATCTATAGTTGGTTCGATTGGCTTAGTATCTTTTGTGTTTATTGTTCTCTTATTTATTTGAGTAGATATATATTTCTTACTTCTTAAATGATTAGAGTTCATTCTCCTACGAGAAAAATAAGGTCAAAAAATAATTTGAACTACCATCTTTTGCACTCCTGCCAGCTTTTTAACCTTTGATATTGGAAAGATTGCTCATTTAAGATTTTTTTCGTTGCTAGCAGATTATTGAAGTTGAGCTTGATAATTCAAAATAACATAGTATCCATGAATTTTGTAATCATTTTACTGGTTTGGGCACTTATCCCTCCCTTTTGCTTTAACCAGTAAGATATGCATTGTCTCTCAAGGCATTGCAGACATCAGCACTGCAAAGCCAAGGGTGATAGTTTGGCATAGAAAGAGTGTCTGCACTGCATAATATTTTTTTTGGACCTGAGTGAAGGTGATTGACATATTGTTTTATTAATCTTACAGTCATTGAATGCCCGCTCTCGGGCAATTCTCATGCAGAAATTGGATCGCAGTGGCTCTGGATCAGGGTTGGTATTTTCTGAGCACTTTATTCTATTTTGAATTGTTTTAGTTGGTCTTACATTGGCTTTGTATGCAGTATTGCTGGTCCCCTAGGCACTCCCGCTGTCAATAGCACAGGAGTTTCTTTACCAATGGCACTACCAACGGCACCACTCCTGGGAGCTGCACCAGTGGTTTCTCCTCTTGTTCCTCCCATCACCGCTGTTCCTGGTATCGCTGGACTTGGTGTTGCTGGTCTTCAAATTCCTACTGCTATTCTTCCTTCTATAGATACAATTGGTGTTCCAAGCGAATGTTTACTGTTGAAAAATATGTTTGATCCAGCAGTTGAGGTTGGTGGTGGATTCTTCTGATACTGAGAGATTTTCTTCATTCCCTTTGTGGTTATATTATATAATTTGTCTTCCTTTTTGAGCAGACGGAACCAAACTTTGACTTGGACATTAAAGAAGATGTTCAGGAGGAGTGCTCAAAATACGGGAATTTGAGGCATATCTTTGTAGACAAGTAAGTTTGTTCGCATTAGTTATGTTGTCCTTTGTCTCTTGCACATGTGTGACTTACATTCATGTCAATGAGCAGGAATACCGCCGGTCATGTGTATTTACGATTCGAGAACACACAAGCTGCGATAAATGCTCGGCATGTTCTCCATGGAAGATGGTTTGCCGGAAAGATGATTGAGGCAACGTTCATGGTACTTACATGTTTGTGACTATATATATATTTTTCATTTTGGAACATCTCGTTTAAAAAAATTTGTTTTCATCTTTGCAGTTGCCCCAGAACTATGAGGCCAAATTCCCGGAAAGCAGATAGGATTGTTATATGCAGTGTTGGAAATGTAGAGAATGTAGCTGGTAATGCCTGTTGGTGGTTAGCTTTTTGGGTCCAATTTTCATGTGAGAGTATTTAATGAATTACCGTCAGGGCTTTTTGTGTGAGAAGAAAGAATGTCACGCTCAGTTCAGCATTTGGAATTTGTTGATGGGTCAAAAGTTAGATGTACATCAACTTGAAATTTTTACCGCAAGGGTGCCATGTGAATTTACAGTTACAGATATGGGTTTGTAGACTTATTGTTCTCATTTGTCAACAACTTTCAATGTTATAATATTTGTCTGCACTAAACTGCCTCATAGAAGGATTTCATATATTTGCAAGATTCACCTACAAATTGTGTTTGGTCAAAACTCGAAAAAATTCAACGCAATTTCTTATACGCATTAACCTTCAAATTTAAATAACCGTTGGTGGTACGTCCTTGTTTCGTTTTTTTTTTTGGTTTGTTTTGTTTTTTGTTTGTTTTAGAAATATAAAAAAAATAAAAATAAAGATTATTTGTTTATGTCTTTCGATTAAAGAATGAAAAGGTAAGGGAGATGCGAAAAGAATGAAAAGGTAAGGGAGATGCGAAACAAAAATGAAGAAAAGAGATGCCGCAGGAAAATTAGAAAAGATAAGAGGTCCCTTTTTACTATATGGTATAGCCGCAGGAAAATTAGAAAAGATAAGAGGTCCCTTTTTACTATATGGTATAGCCGAGCGGCTATACCTATTTAAACACATGAGCGCCTTAATAATCGCCAAGGATGGCTATACCTATTTTAAACACATGAGCGTCTTAATAATCGCCAAGGGTCTTTTGTAATTATAAATATTATAGCCGCACGGATGTACTCAGTTTTTTCAGATTTAAAAAAATAGTATAGTCGTGCGGCTACACGCTTCTGCAACTTGAGAAAAAGTATTTTGGATGCTGGAACTATTTTGCAAGAGAGAATGCCAAACCGTTTTGGATTCAAAAAAGTCATCATGCACCTCCTCCATTATACAATCATTAGAAAAAGCTGAACTAGAGAAGAAATTCCCGATGATTATCTTGCGGGTTTAAACTTGAAACAACCCATGGTTTATTTTGATTTGCCTCCACAGTCAAAACAGAAGAAGAGAAGGGAAGTCAAACCCAAACACTGTCTGCTGCTGTCAGCATTGAAGACCGCCATCACAAATATGAATAATATAGTCATCTATCATTCTCATTGGTCTCTTTTGTGTATATATCTTTATGCTTCTCTTTCTACACTGTATCAAAACCCAAGTATAAGAAGTAAAAGCCTGAGTCTCCAGAGCATAATCAAGTACAACATGGAAGCAGAAGCAGATGTTGTGATTGTGGGAGCTGGAATTTCTGGCCTTGCAACATCCTTAGGACTTCACAGGTTCTCTCTCTCTCTCTAATACACACATGTTAATGTTCATGGTCGGAATCAAAATTGAAATTTCTGGGTGTAGGCTGGGGATTAGAAGCTTGGTGTTGGAATCATCTGATAGTTTGAGGACAACAGGTTTTGCATTGACAACATGGACAAATGCATGGAAGGCCTTAGATGCCCTTGGTCTAGCCGATTCTCTTCGCCAACAACATGTCACACTTGATGGGTAATTTTCTCTCCATGCATCACTCTCTCTTGCCCCTTCAACTATCCTAACATTTTATGTTCTCAGATTGCCAATCTCGACCATTCCTTATGCAAAATCAATCCTAACATGTTTGTTGGTACTTACTAAGTTCTACTTTTGCACGCACGAAACTGATTGCAGAGATTTGAATGTACAGGAATGTGATTTCCTCAAGAATTACAGGGCTTCAAACGTCTGAGATGCCATTTAAGGCAAAAGGAAAGCAGTAAGTTTATCAATAGCATAAGTGCTAAAAGTATCTTACTTGATGCTGAATTCTATTAATTTGCTTATATTTAAATGATTTTGTTAGTATCCATATTCAAGCATGCTCAAATGATTGAGAATGTGCAGCGGAGACCATGAAGTTCGATGCGTGAAAAGGAAGTTGTTGTTGGATGGCCTTGCAAATGAACTCCCCAGTGGCACCATCAGGTTCTCATCCAAGGTGGTTTCCGTTGACGAATCGGGCTACTTTAAGCTGGTTCATCTTGCAGACGGGACCATCCTCAAAGCCAAGGTAGACTGATCTTTCCTTTTTATCTCTATTTTTCCCTAAAAAAGCCCTTGCAAAAGTCAAGTCATTATCTGAAGGCCAATATCTTATCCTAAAGAGGCACTCGCTCTTGCAACTTATCCCACATCGCTCGGTTGATATCAAAACCCAAACTTCATAAACGTAACAGGAGGAAGTTGTATCGCCGAGCTCAGCAACGTGAGCTTGTAACCCGAGTGGGGGCTTTGAGGTGCTGGAACATTGTCCCAGTATTAGCTGGTCGGGTTCGGGTTGGCTATCTTCTGGCTCGCCCATTCCAAGCCAGGAGTTGAGCCCTGTGGCTTGAGCGAAGGCTCTGGGTCACTGGGTTTCTAGAGTGGAGGGCACTGCGTAAGGCTGGCTTCACAGAGCAACGACTACCTCCCGCTATTGGCAGTGGAAGGATAACGGGTCGGTGCCACTCGGATCCGCCATGGCCTGCTAGACTGTCCCAATTGAACCAAAACCTTTTTGCTTTTTTTAACCTCAAAGCTTGAAACTTTGTCATTTTCTTCCTAACTAGGTTGGTTCCACAAGGCAAATTAAACTTTTACGACATGTACGCCGTTAGAACAGCTTCACTTTTTAGGGACTACTTATTCATTTTTAAGCAGAGTATCTGTTTGATGGGTGTAAACCAATAACATAACATCATCCCTTTTTGGATGGAATACTTAATTTTTTAGGTACTTTCATCTAGTCACTTATGGTTATAATGTTGTGATTGAATAGGTCTTGGTTGGGTGTGATGGAGTGAACTCCGTGGTGGCAAAATGGCTCGGCTTCAAGCCGCCGGCATTTACAGGGAGATCTGCTATTAGAGGTTGTGCTACCTTCAAGAGCAGTCATGGATTTGATCCCATGTTCATGCAGTACTTTGGGAATGGTATTAGATCTGGTGCCGTCCCTTGTGATGATGCAAATGTTTACTGGTACATTACATGGACTCCCTCTAGCCAAGGTAAGCTTTCACACAAATTTTGGGGATTCTTTGCTTCCATGTTTCCTGTTGGTACCCTCAAGTCAAGGCTCAAACATACGACAGATCCTTGGAGCAAAGAATATAACTTAAGATATCGTGATAGAATGTTTCATACTATATGTTACTCTCAGCATCTAGACAAGATGATAATTTTTATCCTTTTCAATTCAGAAACTTTAGGACTTCATATTGGCTGTTAAGAAGTGTTCGTAGTATGTAAAATTGCAATCAAACCAGTATCTGTATGTTACATTTTTTGTTTATTCTTCATGTCTATTAGAGAAAGAGCTGGAAGAGAACCCAGCTCAACTGAAGCAATATATGTTAAGCAAGCTCGGAAAGATACCTGATAAAGTAAAAGCTGTGGTAGAAAACACTGAATTGGATGCTTTTATATCCTCTCCATTGAGATATAGGCATCCTTGGGAGCTTCTTTGGGGAAACATCAGCAAAGGCAATGCTTGTGTCGCAGGAGACGCGCTCCACCCCATGACCCCAGACATTGGCCAAGGGGGCTGCTGTGCATTAGAAGACAGCGTTGTATTGGCAAGGTGTCTTGGTGAGGCCTTGTTGAAGAACTCAGGGGGAGAAAGAAAAGATAAGGAGGGTGAAGAAGGAAAGGAAGAGTACGAGAGGATTGAGATGGGGTTGAACAAGTATGCCAACGAGAGGAGATGGAGAAGCTTTGATCTGATTAGTACATCTTATGTGGTTGGTTTCTTACAAGGGAGTAATGGAAAATTTATGAACTTCTTCAGGGACAAATGTTTATCTCCAATCCTGGCTGGTTTGCGGTTGAAGAAGGCAGATTTTGATTGTGGAAAGCTCAGCATCTCTTAAATGAAATGATACTTCCTCTGCATATATAATAGTGATTTGCATGTAACCTTATATGTCAATCATATATTAGTGCAAGAACTTTCTTTTGTCATTTTGTAATTTGTATGGAGTTTCTGTAAGGGGACATTTCTTTTTAATCTTTATTAACAACAGGGGAAACAAGATTCGAACTTGAGACATCTTTTAACGTTGAAAAGAGAAACGCCATTAGATTAAGAGTTGGTGTAAGACGGCTTATACCGATGAATCCAACAAACAATATTACACTTTCCTAGTGCTCAAAGATCGCTGCTAAATAAACAGTACAAAGCATTTGGTGGCATTATTGGGGTTTAGTGCTTCAATAATAGATAAGAAAAGGTAGATCAGATTGAACATTGGCTGTTGTCACTTGTCTTTAGTGTGGTCGTCATCTAAATTGTACTCCCACTATACCACTATCCAATTGCCGCTGCAAAATATAATATAAATATCTATCTCATCCTACTGTGTCTATATCTTTGTTCTGCGAGTCTGTTTCCACTAAAACCAAAGTAAAAGCCTCAAATATCATTCATGGAAGTAGGAGCAGAAGCACAAGTTGTGATTGTAGGAGCTGGAATTGCTGGCCTTGCAACATCCTTAGGACTTCATAGGTTCTCTCTCTTTCTCTCTCCCTCTCTCATCTGTGCATGTCTGTGTGTGTTTCAGTATTGCTAAAACAAGTTATGATTGTAAGTATGTAGTTCACTATGACTCTAAGCAGCAAGGAAAATTCAATTTTTTTTGGCTGCAGGCTTGGCATCCGAAGCTTAGTGTTGGAATCGTCGGATAGTTTGAGGACAACAGGGTTTGCATTCTCAACATGGACAAATGCATGGAAGGCATTAGATGCCCTTGCTATTGGCGATACTCTTCACCAACAACATGAGACACTTCATGGGTACATTATGTCACCATTTTGGACAATTTGACATGTTATTGTCTCAAATTGTGTTTCAATGTTTGAACACTTTAACACAGCAAAAAAATAAACTGAGTTAGATATACCTCTTTTGCTTGATAAATTTCTGGACAATTGCTCTCTATGTGTGTGTGTGTGTGTGTATTTCAGCTAGTAGTTACTTGCTTTACATGCACACATGAAACTGATTGCAGAGTTTTGAATACAGGAATGTGACTTCCTCAGCGATTTCTGGGCTTCCAATATTTGAAATGTCATTTAAGGCCAGGGGAAAAAAGTAAGTTTAACAGTAGAGCAGTTCCTCAGTAGCTTATAATCCTCCAGTTGCTGCCTCCCATTTTTGCATGCTTTTTGACCCCAAAATATTGTTTTCCTGTTTTTTTTTAATTTTTACCCTCTATTGAAAATCACTTATGACAAGACTATTAACATTCAGTTTGAGCATGCTCAGATGATTGAGAATTTGAGAGTTTAACTGATGTGCAGTGGACATCATGAAGTTCGATGTGTGAAAAGGAACTTGTTGCAAATGAGCTCCCTAGTGGCACCATCAGGTTCTCATCCAAGGTGGTTTCAATCGACAAATCGGGCTACTTTAAGCTGGTTCATCTTGCTGATGGAACCATCCTCGAAGCCAAGGTAGATTAATCAGATGAAAAGTTGATTGTTCGAATTTTAACACCTTTTCATATATGTAACTTTTAGCATCTGGTGCATAAGAACATCTCAACCTTGCTAGGGACTATCTGTTTGATAGCTGCACATTGTACACCATTAACTTACATGAAGTTCTTGTTGTTGAGAGAATGCAAAGCCTTGCCTTATTATATATAATGTCTTAGGCCGCCTCTCCATCCACCGTTATGAATTGGTTTTAGGTTGGATATATGTTCTAATCCTTTCAGTTATAAGTATCTGTATCTTTAATCGAATCACTTACCAACTCCTTGATTGAATAGGTCTTGGTTGGGTGTGATGGAGTGAACTCGGTGGTTGCAAAATGGCTTGGCTTCAAGCAGCCGGCATTTACGGGAGATCTGCTATTAGAGGTTGTACCGACTTCAAGAGCCCTCATGGTTTTGATCCCATTTTCATGCAGTTTTTTGGGAATGGTATTAGATCTGGTGTCATCCCTTGTGATGATAAAACTGTTTATTGGTATTACACTTGGGTTCCCTCCAGCCAAGGTAAGCCTTCCATACCAATTTTGGAACCTTTTCTTTTGCTTCAACAGAGACTTTTTCTTCCATATGCTACAGAATCAATGGTTTTCAGCTCTCAATCACAATACAAATAACAAAACAACAGTGATAAATTGTTTCAAAATAAGTTGCTCATACAACTTGAAAGTTTTTTTTTTTTTGGTTCTTTACAATTCAGATATGAAAGTGTTTTTGCTGCTAGTAAATGCACCATCCAAAATATGTTTATGTCACATTTGTTTTGTTTTGTTTATTCTTCATGTCTTGTAGAAGAGCTGGAAGAGAACCCAGCTCAGCTGAAGCAACATATCTTAAGCAAGTTTGGAAAGACCCCTGATAAAGTAAGAACTGTCATAGAAAACACTGAGTTGGATGCTTTTATATCCTCACCATTGAGATATAGGCATCCATGGGAGCTTCTGTGGGGAAACATTAGCAAAGTCAATGTTTGTGTAGCCGGAGATGCACTGCACCCCATGACGCCGGGCATTGGCCAAGGCGGCTGCTCTGCATTAGAAGACGGCGTCGTATTGGCAAGGTGTCTTGGTGAGGCCTTGTTGAAGAGCTCAAGGCAAGGAATGGAAGATAAAAATGAAGGAGGAATGCAGGAACATAAGAAGATTGAGGTGGGGTTGAAAAAGCATGCCAATGAAAGGAAGTGGAGAAGCTTTGCTCTGATTAGCACAGGTTATGTGGTTGTTTTTCTGCAAGGGAGTGAGGGAAAAATTATGACATTCCTGAACAAGTTCTTGGCTCCTTCCCTAGTTCTGCTGCTGTTGAAGAAGGCTGATTTTGATTGTGGGAAGCTAAGCATCTCTTAATGCAATGAGACACTAATTTTATTTCATAACAAAAAAATCTGGAAGCTTCTTGTAGCAACAAATAAGATATTAACATGTATTTACTTGTGAATATGTTTCGTGAATGGTTTTTTCATTGCCAGATATGCTCTTATTTATATCATTTTAAACAATTTTTCATAACATATTTAATTAGCAATAATAACTAATGGCGGTGCAAAAGTGAAGGGTTTTATGTTAAAACTAGAACTTGTATATCTTCGACAAATGGAGCCTTCTTAATGAAGCTAAATTTTGATGGTGTGATGTATGAAACCGAAAAAAAAAAAACTGTTAGAAATTTGAATACAGGACATCAAGTGCATAATATTCTGTGCATAAAGCAAAAGAACTATTAAGAATTAGAACACAAGACATCAAATGCATGAATAGAGGCTCTAGCCAGTCGATTCACAAGCGCTTTGCTTTGTTTCCACCATCTTTTTTTTGGTGGTTACGTTCTTTCCTCCATGTCTGTTGTTTGGTGGCATTTGTTTTTTTCCCCTTCTAATAAGGCTGTTTGGATTGGGCCTTGTGATTTGTTGGGCCAATCCAACCTAAGCAAGCACCACGTATGGTGAACCTGTCAGATTTTTTCCTTTCAAAAAACAGAAAAAGCGACGCCGTATGAACTTTGGCCTTCCCTTCATTTCCTCTCTCTCACTCTTCTTCGTTCTCTCCATCTCTCTTTCCCTTAAACTTGCAGGGGAGGAAACGTAGCAAAACCCTAGTTCCTCCATCGCCAATTCCGATCAGCACCGGGCTACAACGAAAATCAAGGTAATTTCGTCTTAATTTCAAATCAATTTCAACTTTTTCGCTTTTATGTTCGTTCAGCATTTGATTGAATTTTGTTCTCTGTAATCTGGGTACAGTCTCTTCAAGATGACTCAAGACGTGGAGATGAAAGAGGTCCCAGCGCCTTCTATTCCTTCTAATTCAGCTTCTTCTACTTCTCCTTCAACTCTTCATAGTAAGTTTGCCATCTACATCCATATATCTCTTTTCTATTAAAACCCTAATTTTCATTTTCCTACATTGTTTCTGAAGTTTAAGTAAGTTGGTGGTACTTTATCAAATTGGTTATGCGGGATTTGACTTTAGATGTTCACTCTTTACTGGTTTTTATAGATTTGAAGGAGATTGCTTCACTCCTTGAGACTGCTGCATATAGTCGAGAGGTTCGGCGAATTGTGCGTGCCGTTAGGCTAACCATGGTGTTGAGGCGGAAGCTGAAGGTTTCTGTGCTCTCAGCATTCCTCAATTTTGCCCTTTCGCCGGGATCTGAGGTTCACAGCCGGCTATCCTCATATCTTCCAAAGGTGATTTTGGATCTACCTTATTGAATTTTGGATTTAAGCTTGTATGGTCAATGTTCTTTTTTATTTTTGAGCACTGGGAATGTGAAACATTGGTTACACAGGACGATGAACATGACATGGACGTTGATACTGCAACATCTGCTACCCAAGTTTCCTCAAAGCATGCCTTGCCAGAGCTAGAGATCTACTCCTATTTGCTTGTGCTCATTTTTCTGATTGATCAGAAAAAATACAATGAGGTGAAGCATTATACTTGTCATTACATGTGGGTCGTATACTTCAAAAAAAAAGAAGTTCTCATGTTTGTAATAATGTTGCATTGCGGTTTTTTAGGCTAAAGCTTGTGCCTCGGCAAGCATTGCTCGAATTAAGAACCTTAATAGGAGAACCATCGATGTTCTGGCATCCAGGCTATACTTCTATTACTCCCTTAGCTATGAACTGACTGATGATCTTGCAGAGATTAGAGGGTGAGTTGTATGATTTCACGATTTAAAGATTCTTTTTAGTGAGTTGTGTTTGTCTGTGTGTTCTTTTGACGTAAGAATGTCTTTGTACTAAGGAAAAGTCTGATTGAATTTTTTTTATTTTTAAATTTCACTTATTCCCATAAAACTAATTTATTCAGTCATTCATTAACAGAAATCTCCTTAATCTTCACCGGATTGCAACTTTGCGCCATGATGAGCTGGGTCAGGTAAATCGTAATATTATGAGCAATTGTGTCTGTTTTACCGGTTTCTTACATGTGTAAAACAATGTGATGCAGGAAACACTTCTCAACCTTCTGCTTCGCAATTACCTCCACTATAACCTGTATGATCAGGCAGAGAAACTGAGGTCCAAGGCTCCTCGATTTGAGGCTCACTCAAACCAGCAGGTCATTCTTAATTATTTCACTCTATTAGCCATAAACTGTCTCTCTAGGATCACCATCATGTGTCAATGTAGATGTATGGTTCATCCTTTTGTGGAATGCTAAGTTATGTTCTTGCATGTATATAACCAACTTCTAGGCCTCTGTCTAGTCTATTGTAATGACATGCTGGTCTATCTTGTGTCTTTGCTTTCTTCAATTGTCAATATCATGCTTATTATCAATGGATTTTATTCCTACAACCTTTTTTGTTTCTTAATTTTTTTTTAAACATATTGTAATGATGCACTGGTCTATCTTGCATTTTGCATTCTTCCACTGCCAATCAATGACTGACTATCAAGGACTTCTCCTCAATGTTAGCATGTTGCAGTTCTTGTTCTCTTAGGAATAAGCAAAGTTTTAATGGAACTTTAGTGATTTCTGTTCTCTTAGGAATAAATTATATCGTGTGAGCTCTGAGTCTATATTTCTGAATTTTTTTTTCTTCTTTTGTTTCAATCTTAAGCCAGGACGGTCCCTTGGGAAGTAAGTTGATTTACAACCAGCTGTTCTCATAGAGTCAAATTAGCTTGATCTAAAACAGTGTGGTAGAGAATCTATATGTGGCAAAAAAAAACATATATTTTCTCAGTGGTGGTTCCTTTCTGTCCAATTATAGGATGCATATTCTGATTCTGACAATGTTCTCTTGCAGTTCTGCCGGTATCTCTTTTACCTAGGAAAGATCAGAACAATTCAGTTGGAGTACACTGATGCAAAGGAGTCCCTCCTGCAAGCTGCCAGGAAAGCCCCTATAGCAGCCCTTGGTTTTCGAATTCAATGCAACAAGTGGGCAATTATTGTACGCTTATTGCTTGGAGAAATCCCTGAGAGAACTGTGTTTATGCAAAAAGGCATGGAGAAGGCTTTGAGGCCGTACTTTGAGCTAACAAATGTAAGTCTGAAATTCTCAAATCAAACCTTGAACCCTGAACTTGACTTCGCCTGGAAAGAACAAGGGTTGACAAAGGAGGATTATTTTTAATACCCGTATTTTCTATTGGAAAAGCCAAACTCAATTACTTAATTGTGTGGCTTTACTGTCTTACCAAGTTTGAGAGTAATGACTGTATTTTCTGCTGAATATTGGAGATAATAATGTAGTATTTTGTAACTCCTAGGATGAGGCTGGGATGGCCTTCTTGGAATCAGTAGGCCCCTGAGCCTTTTCTAACTGCTGGTTTTGATTGAGACAATTTTTGTTTTCAGGCTGTGAGAATTGGTGACTTGGAGCTGTTCAGAAATATTGCCGAGAAGTTCGCAAATATATTCAATTCAGACCGAACCCACAATTTGATTGTTAGGCTGCGACATAATGTCATAAGAACTGGGTTGCGTAACATTAGTATCTCTTATTCTCGTATTTCTCTGGTTGATGTTGCTAAAAAGTTGAGATTGGACTCTCCAAATCCTGTTGCTGATGCTGAAAGTATTGTTGCCAAGGCAATCCGTGATGGTGCAATTGATGCCACCCTGGATCATACAAATGGATGGATGGTGTCAAAGGAAACTGGGGATATCTACTCTACTAATGAGCCCCAAGCTGCATTTGACACAAGGATTGCATTTTGCCTCAATTTGCATAATGACGCAGTGCGAGCGCTTCGGTTCCCACCAAACTCTCACAAGGAGAAAGAAAGTGCTGAGAAGAGGAGGGAGAGACAACAACAGGAGCAAGAGCTTGCAAAGCATATAGCTGAGGAGGATGATGACGAGTTTTGAATCAGTTGTTTACTGAGAAGGCATCTACTTGCCCTGTGAAATGCTCTCAAAAAGCCATGCATTGAAATGCCTGTCAAGGATATTTTTAGCTTCTGGTCTTATTGACTTGGGATAGTGGCTGTTTCCATTTGATGTTATAGATTTATTGTGTTGAGCCAGAGCGACCTCTGTTGCCATCATATTTTGAGGCCTGCTTGTTTCTTTTTCTCAGATATGACAGGGACATCGAATATTTTACATTTTCACCAGATATTGAACATGTTATCAGGTTCCCATAGGAGTGCCCTCATGCATGCTCTTTTGTTCGTTCTTAGGTTCTCTGTAATTTGACAATTGATTAAGTTGCATATTGCTGGCAAGTATGTTTTGGTCATGGGTATGTTAGAAAATTCTATGGGAACTATGGAATTTGAATTTGATGCACGATGGAACTATAAACGATCCTTTTCATGCCAGGAGGTTGAAAATATCCCCTACCCTTTTTCTGGGTACTCTATTCAACTTGTTTTAGGGCAGATGGTTTTGTAGCCCATTTTCTTTCCTTTTCATTTTTGATACGTGCGTTTAGGGATGGAAATATTATTTTCATTTGTATGCCAATTTTAAAAGAAGGATGAAGAGAACTTGCCAAAAAGGGAAGAAATATGAAGAAAGCCTTAATCAAGGCAACACTCCTAAAGTCATTGCGATTTACAAACTCGCATTATCAAAATTAATCATGTTTTAAGTTGCACAAAAAAATGTTACAGATATGACTCCCTCTGAATGATCAGAATCATATCAAATCCTTACATCTCTGGCATTCACTGACCCAGCGGAGCCAAATGTTACAAACTTTACAATGTTCTGATTGGAAAGGAAGAATCACGATATTGGTTCCATCTCCAGTAGGAACGAAGGGATGCAATCTCTAATTCTAATGTCTTTTGGGATACAAAACATATGAGCTTATGTAATTCCACTTCGTAGGTGAGAAAAGGCAATGAATTCCACCAGTTCGATTAAGAAAGACTCAGAAGTTCAGTTACACTCCAGTCGAGATCATTCACCCAGTTGAACTTAAGCCAAACGACTTAACGATGGTGCTCACCCTTTCTGCAAAAGTTTTTGAGGTTATCTTTTTACCTGGCTCATGAAATGGGTTTGAAATTGCATCCACATAAGCAGCATGAAATCTCCTGAAAAACTATACGACGAACGAACCAATCAGAGGGCTTATCTAAACTTGGTTGCATATATAGACCACAATCACTAAAGAGAGCATCGTGGAAGGACAGGGAAGCAAAACCAATTTAGAAAAATGGAGCAATCCAAACAATTATAGCATGCTTGCTTTAAAAAAATATAACATCTGCCCTACAGTTATCGAAATAAGTAAATCATGACAGGATTAAGCATTTCTTATCAAGGGATGCTTTAAATGCATGCAAATGGAACTCCTGCCACAATATTATATCTAACTCATGCTCACGAAGGCTAAGCAAGGACAAAGGTCGATCAAGAGCTCTTTCAATCTTTCAAAATAGATTCTATCTCAATCACTCTAGAAGTTCACATTATATTAGATATTTTCAACTATCTAGTCAGGTTACTTTAGTGCAAGGACTGGTTGCCATACCTGTTAGTTGCATCCTCATGGACTGGTTTTATGATTTTCAAGGTGGCATTTAAATCGTATTTAACTAATGCAATAAACAACTCAGTATAATGTAGCTGAAAGTAAAGGTATGCAGTTTTAGTTAAGCAGCATAACATCACTTCCTTTTCACATCACCAGACTGGAACAGAAGGATGAAATCTATAATATCTATTTGCCACTCAGATGACAAAACCAATCTTTCATTTGTGCTCAATGACAAAGTAAAAAAGTAACATAACTCATCAGTCAACTCCCTTTAAATCTACACAATCCTCCTAAGCTCCAATGCCCTAAATAATATTTGGGGTTCCATTTCTTCCAATAAAACTTGCATCCTTCGCTTCCTATTTTAAATCATTTCCCCATAAAACAAAATAAATAAAACTTGTTTCAGAAGGATGCACATAAACTTAAGAACAACATTCAGATAATCAGCTAAGAAACCAATTTATGCTGGAAATCCTCTGCTCACCAGGCTAATAACTTAAATATGATGTCGTAAAATTGATGAAATATTGCTGAGTAAATGCCGCATCATGTTTAATTTTTTGCATAATGAGTTCTTTAGGAAGGTCCCAAACTCAAAGCCATACTTACATTTCTAACATCTGCATCCTTGACATCAAGATCAGTAGTTACCAAGATAAACTTCACCTTTGTATTGGTCAAATAGCCATACCTGCAAACAATATCACCATGTAAGACCGACATAACGCAATATACTGGTGCTAAAAAAAAGCAAAGACATACAAAAGAAAAAAAAAATACTCACACTTTGTAATTTTCAGTTGGATAAAGCAGACCCAAGAATGTCTCATTCAAGGTCGGTCCAGCCTTTTTAGGATTGTTCACTGCAAAATCATACCCAAATTCACAAACATACTTGAATCCTTGAATCCAAACTTCAATACAAAAACCCAAAACATCAAAATCCTAATTTTGAGCTGAATAAAGCAGACCCAATAAAGTTTTTCATTCAGCAGTATCATCATACACATATGATTTCAGTGTTTCGTGCATTTCAAAATCCGAAAAGCACCCAATTCATAACTATTTACCAGAACCCAGAACTGAAATTTTCAAAATGTAAAAGAACCAGATCCGAATTTTGCTTTACCTCGCTCGTCGACGACGTCGAGGGAGCAGTGCACGATGTGGTGGAGCTTGAGGGCATCATCGGCGTCGGTGAAGCTTTGAATGTAGAGTGGGTTGTTCTGGTGGCCGACTACGGCGACGCAGACAATCATCTTCTCCGGTTCAGTTTTCCGTTTATTTGCTTCAGTGGTGGGAGCGATGCAATGCCGCGGTTCGACGTTGTCCCGGGCTGCGTTACGACGTCGTTGTGAATATATGAGTTGGTCGATCTACACCGTCTAAATCTACCGGGGTCTTTTAACTACATTTACCGCTCAATGTTTTGGGCCTAGGCCTCAGGCCCATTGTTCTACTTTTATGATTATTTTGCTTTGATGACATTTGATTATGTAGAAAACATAAGGGCTAACATCAAAACCCCCACTCAATATGCCCCGAATTTCAATTTCATCAAACTACTCTAAACTCTATGATTTTTAAATCTGACCAATTTAAAGTCTTATGTTAAATTGATCATTTGATCAGACGTTAATTAATGACGTGTCTACTGTGAATTCCATTATTTTGTCCCATGAATTATCATGTGAGTATAAAATTATCTCTATAATTTTTTTTTTGGTAAATTAAGGGCACAAGTGATAAATCAAGAGTAAAGTGGTTCTTTATCCCAACAAAAAATAGAGATTTGTTTTACATTGATTTTGAGGATATCCTAAGTTCATATTTTATGGACGATTGTTGTATTATAACAAAAAATAAGATGGTTGGGGGTGATTTTAATACAATTTCATATATACATTTTATGAACCTTTTAAATAATAGCGAAAAATAAAGGCTTTTTTCCCTCTAAATTTTTATTCTTTTTTTAAGTACAAACAATAATATAAATTATAAGAGGAGAGGGAGGAAGGATTTCTCACACACAATGTTAATATGCCATGGGAATTCGAACCTAAAACTACTAACCTACAACTTAAGACATTTTCATAAGATTAGACCCCGTTAGCTACTCCAAACTTTTAATTGTAAAAAGAGAATTGTAATATGTTTGTCAAGGATGACTTATTGACTTAAAACAGTCCAAAGCTAACTTTGAAAGGCTTTATACTGCCTTGAGGGAAAAGGCTACCTTGCCTTGCCCTTAAAACTCTAATACCAATTTCCTGGGCCCAAGAAAGCACAATCTATTTCTTTGCTTAAAGTATTTCACCTATAAATCATATTTAAAATCAATTAAGAATTTGAACAAATTTTAGGCTTGAACGAAAGGAACAATCAGAGTGAAAAAAAAAAAAAAAAAAACCAAATATACCACTTATACCCCCATTTTTGCGAGACATTATAAAATACTACGGCAGTACGGTCACGTGGTACATCTTGTATACATGTTATAATATGAGTAGACGACGGAGTTTATTTTCACAATATTAACTATTGGTATGTTCCTCATCCAATGGTGGCAAGTATTTATCTTTAAAATTTTAATTGAAAATATTTAGTGAATTTTTTTGCTCTTCTTTGTCAACTCATTGTTATAATGAATATAGAAAAAAAAAATTTATATATATATAGAGAGAGAGAGAGAGAGAGAGAGAGAGAGAGAGAGAGAGAGAGAGAGAGAGAATGAAAAATAAAAGGACGATTAAGTTCGAATCCCATTATACCACCTCTCTCAAATAATTTTATTTTTATTTTTTAAAATTAATCTTTGAGTGAACAGTAATTAAATATTATAATTATTTTTTGAAATGGAAGGGCGTATCCAAAATTACGAAACCACCCTTATGCCGCTTCCAGCTCCGCCCTCTGCATTATATTCTCCCCGACAAATCACAATACCCTGGGAGCCCCTCTCCGTTCGAAAAATCACAAAGCTTTTTCTCTTCTCTGTTCGTCGTCTTCTTCTTCTTCCTTTATCAGACTCATCTCTGTTTTTCTCCGCTCAAACTCTCAGGTTTTCATTAGGTAATTCTCGCATAACCCCTTCCTTCAATCCTCTAATTACATATAGCTCCAAGCTCATTTTTTTGTATTTTTTGATTAATCGTTTTCCTTTTTATCAAATGATTTCAATCTCGATTGGGTTGGATTGAAATCTATGATTTTAAGAAAAAAAAATGTAATCTAATGGAGACGTTATTGTATGCGGATTTTTGCAGATATGGTTTTTCCATTGTTTCTTTATATTTAAAATCGAGTGCTTGGCTCGTCTGCTAAATGTGAGCTGCTCGAGAGTTTCTTAGCTGCGATTTTATTGATATGATTACTTTTTCTATTTATCCAATACTCACCCCCTATCTTATTGAATCCGATTGGACCGTTGGGTTCCACGTTCATATCTGATGATTTTCACCTTTGGATGTGTTTGTAATTTTTTTATAGCTTAACGTGATTTGATTCTGAGGTCAACTCTTCAGTTTCTTATGTTGGATGAAGATCATGTATTTGCATCTATGTTTTTTCAATTATTTATTTTTGGGGTTGAAACTTTTAAAAGTATTTTATTAGTATCCATCTGGGGGATAATTTAAGTGTTAAATCTCTTGTACGTATTATTTTTTTATTAAGAACTTAGAAAAGTAACTCAGTTTGCTGGTTAAGTAGTAATCCACATAACTCTTTATTTTCCCAGAAGCTTTATGAAGAGGGAAATCATATGAGTTTAGCTTTATGATTATTTAAGTACGGAAAATTTAGCAAGGTGTTTCCTTTCTCTTAAGAAGACGATAAATCTCAAATTTTTGTTACTTTTTTGGTTATATCAGCTGGACAATAAGACCACATTTAGCGTGTGTTCTCAGATTTTTGGATGGGAACTAAGCAGCAGGACTCCGTTTTTAAAGAGGATGAGTCCACTACTCTTGACCGTGATAATAATTCTTTGAGTCAGGTTGATTCTTCAACAAGTGCAGTTCTATCTGATCCAAATGTAAATAATGAAAGCAACGAAGTTAAAAAGTTGAGTGAGGTTGTCAGTAACATTAACAATACCCCATATATCTATAGGCAAGACGTTGTGAGGAGCAAGAGTGGAATGATTGGGATTGTGACTGAAGTTGCCGGTGATTCAGATTCTGATAGCAGCATCACTGATGATGAGGATGATGATGAAGATGACGACAACGACGACGATGATGATGATGGTGAAAATGAGGAAGAAGCTCGTAACGATAATACTACTCATGGGAATGGTGACAAGAACAAAAGTGGTGGTAATGATAAGAGCGGTCCCCTTCCTGCTGACCAGGTTCGAGTACTTTGGATTGATGAAACTCAGTCAACACAAAATATTAGTGATTTATCAGTTGTTGATCGAGGATTCTTACATGGGGATTTTGTTGCTGCTGCTTCTGACCCAACTGGGCAAGTTGGTGTTGTGGTGGATGTCAATATCTCTGTTGATTTGTTAGCTCCTGATGGGTCAGTCATAAAAGATATATCATCCAACAACTTAAAACGTGTGAGGGAGTTCACTGTGGGTGATTATGTGGTCCTTGGTCCCTGGCTAGGTAGAATTGATGATGTTTATGATAATGTGACAGTTTTGTTTGATGATGGTTCCGTGTGTAAAGTTATGAGAGCAGAACCAATGGATCTCAAACCAGTTTCCAAGAATATGCTTGAAGATGTGCATTTTCCTTACTACCCAGGGCAGCGTGTGAAGGCAAGGTCATCGTCAGTTTTCAAGAATTCTAGGTGGCTATCTGGCTTGTGGAAACCTAATCGTCTGGAAGGTACTGTTACCAAGGTTACAGTTGCATCAGTATTAATCTATTGGATAGCCTCTGCTGGCTGTGGGCCAGATTCTTCTATTGCCCCTGCTAAAGAGCAGATTCCCAAGAACTTGAAACTGTTGTCTTGCTTTACACATGCAAATTGGCAATTGGGTGATTGGTGTCTTTTCCCCCCATCAGTGTCATCATCTTCCATTCCCTTAGACAAGGGTTTGTCAAAATTAGAACTTCATGATTCTGTAAACAGTGAGTTAGAATCTACTCAAATAGGTAGTGGGTGCGATTCAGAAGAGAGTGCACTAGAAGAATCAAATCGAAATAATGAATCCATGGATATTGATCCAGTGTCTGTATTAGATGGAAACAATGAAAATACTGGAATGAATACATCTATTGAATCTAGTTCCTGCTGTAGTTCATTGTCAGCTTCAAAGGAGCCTGTTAATGAAACTTGGCCTCTTCATCGCAAAAAGATCCGCAAAGTTGTGGTTAGAAGAGACAAGAAGGTGCGGAAGGAAGAAAGTTTTCAAAGATCCTTTTTGATTGTGAATACCAGGACAAAAGTTGATGTAGCATGGCAGGATGGTACAACAGAATGGAAGCTGGACTCAACAAATTTAATTCCACTTGATAGTCCTGGTGATCACGAATTTGTTGCTGAACAGTATGTGGTGGAGAAGGCATCTGATGATGGTGACGATGCTGGTGAAGATAGACGTGTTGGGCTTGTGAAAAGTGTCAATGCCAAGGAGCGAACAGCTTGTGTAAGGTGGTTAAAGCCAATTTCCAGAGCGGAAGATCCTAGAGAGTTTGACAAGGAGGAAGTTGTGAGCGTCTATGAGCTTGAGGGGCATCCGGATTATGATTACTGTTATGGGGATGTTGTTGTTAGACTGTTGCCAGTTTTTTTCTCTGCTCAAACTGCTTCAGGAACAGACTTTGATGAGGAACCAAAGCAGCAAGATATTCCAAGTGAGCTTAGATCTGCTTGTAAGAAAAAAGAAGATCCATCTAATGATGAAGCTTGTGTGGACTTCTCAGATCTTTCTTGGGTTGGAAATATAACTGGTCTTAAGAATGGGGATATTGAAGTTACGTGGGCTGATGGGATGGTTTCTACGGTATGTTCATCGCCTGATTTCAAATCATCACTTTTGTTTTCTTCATGATTTGTATGTCAATCTTAAACCTCAAACTCTGTAACTTAGACTTATCAGATTCACAACATCAGTACTTTATACTCTCCTGTGTATAAAATGGTTCAGTTTAAAAGGTTGAGGGTATCTGTTATTTGAATTGTTAAAGTTATGTTGATTAGGGCAAAGAAACTTGTGAAAGGGATGTAAACCTTGTGAAATAAACCTGTTTTCCAATAGAGTATGACAGAAGCGTAGGAACTCATGGGAAATTTCTGATGGTAAGAATAGTCTCGTTAGCCATGTAAAACAAAATTAGGATCTTTTGAATATTTTGGGCTTGGATTATTACTTGAGAATTAAAAAATAAAAATGAAAATCTTTGTTCAAACTGCTCAACCTTGATGTGCGGCATAAGTATAAATAAGTTTGTGCTTGTTTTTTATATATATTCGTACTTAACATTTTATGGAAGAGTTCCAAGTATTGTTGATTCAATTACTTGTTTCTTTGATTTGTTACTAGGTTGGACCTCAAGCAATTTATGTTGTTGGTCGAGCTGATGATGATGAGTCAATTGGTGCTGGGAGTGAGGTTAGTGATGCTGCTAGTTGGGAAACAGTGAATGATGATGAGATGCATGCACTATTTACCCCTGAGGGTACAGAAGAGGTTTGTTTCTGTTCGAAATAGTAGTATTTTTCACCAAATTTACAATCAGATGTCTGCCAGAAAAGTTACAACCAAATTTACAGAAGAGGTTCAGATGTCTACAAAAAGAACTCTAATGTGTAGCACTCTCATATGGGGTTGGAATAGTTATTCAAGATGTAGTTTGCTCATCTGGGATAGAGGTTTTGACTTTTGACATTATTGTATTCTGGAAGATCATGACCTAGCATGTTTTATACCTTTGGACCAGTAGGCCTTATTGTTCTCCTTTCCCTTTAAGAACATGGGTACTTGAATTTATCTTTATTGTCTTTCAAAGCATTATTAAATTGACAGACTGGGTACTTGAACTCATCATATTGGGAGACTGATTCTTTTTTCATATCTGCGAGTCTGACCATCAAAAGTTTGATTCCTCCCCTAGATGAATTTATTCTTTTCCTTGATTATAATTGGATATTGAAGACCTTAAATATACTCTATTATTTTTGTGATTTTTTATTGTTGAATAAGATGCGCAAGTTTTTTATGTTCAGGAAGTTGGGCTACAAAATGCCTTTGATATTAATACTGAACCAGAAGAGAGTGAAGAGAACAATTCTGGGATTAACCCAGCTTTGTCCGTCCCCTTGGCTGCACTTCGGTTCGTTACCAGACTTGCAACTGGTATATTCTCAAGGGGTCAAAAGAATTTGGATTCAATTTCTTTGGATGCTGAAGGTGAAGGTGAATTTGAGCCTCGTGAAGTGGAAATTTCTCAGGGAAGAGATCATGGTGAAGATTCCAGCTCTCAAAAATCTAACGTGGTGGATACTTGTGGTGTGGAAATAAATAAGGGAGAAGAAGAAAAACATGTTTCCCCCCAGACTGCAGAAGCGTTGGATGCAGCAGAAATCCTGTATAACTTGAGGACTGAAGAATCAGATGCTACAGAATGTAGGAAGGATGATGCTTGCAGTTTCAAACGCTTTGATATAGCCAAAGACCCTTTGGACCATCATTTTCTTGGTGCAGCTGGGCAGGTATTTTTTCTATTTCAATTCCAATCCCAATGTCCCTTTGTGTATTAGCATTGTGGCAGGTCTGTCAGTTAAATCTTGAAGGATTCCTCATTCAGCATGCATGGACATACTATAGATTAGTTATAATAAAGTATAAACTAGGAGTTTATCTTTAGGAAAAGAAAAGAAGGAAGGAAAATGATGTGTTTAGGATATTTCGACCTATAGACCAGAACTGTTCTTTATATTTTTAACCTGTTTTTCACATTAAATGTACTTACAGAATACCAGTGGAAGAAAGTGGTTAAAGAAGGTTCAGCAAGATTGGGGCATCCTTCAAAATAACCTTCCTGGTAAGAATTGATGTCTAATTTTTACTCTCACTATCTGTCCCAGTTTAGCAACACTTGGTTTTAACAGTGAAATTTAAACAGATGGGATTTGCGTACGAGTTTATGAAGATCGAATGGATCTCTTGAGGGCAGTTATAGTTGGGGCTTATGGGACTCCTTACCAAGACGGCCTCTTCTTTTTTGATTTTCACCTCCCTCCAGAGTACCCTGATGTTCCTCCGGTTAGAACTACTATCTAATTTTTGTTAATCTTTGGTTAAGCTATAATTTATTTTTATCATTTAATTAGCCAATTTGTAACATTCTCTTTGGATTTGATGCAAAGAAAAGGTCATTTGCTCTGGTCCTCTGAATAAATTTGTGATGTTACAGACAGCATACTATCATTCTGGTGGCTGGCGGATAAATCCAAATCTATATGAAGAAGGCAAGGTGTGCCTTAGTCTTTTAAATACTTGGACTGGCAGAGGAAATGAAGTATGGGATCCAAAGTCTTCTAGCATTCTTCAAGTGCTTGTTTCACTCCAGGGGTTGGTGCTAAATTCTAAGCCATATTTTAATGAAGCTGGCTACGACAAGCAGATTGGGACCGCTGAAGGAGAGAAAAATTCATTGTCCTACAATGAGAATACTTTCTTACTGAACTGCAAGACAATGATGTATCTTATGCGGAGGCCACCGAAGGTGATGTTTCATATTTCGAATATTCAATTTTCCATTATAAGATTCTATTCTCTTTATGCGTGTCATATATATAGTTTTCTGTTATCTTTGTTTCATTAAATTTTTCTTGGTGATAAGGATCCCATCCTCAGGTGGTCCCATATTAGTTGGATTTTACTCAATCGGTTCATGGAATTTTCTATGTTGCGTCTGATCATATACATCCTACCCAGTTGTAGCTTTGGCTATGGCTCTGCGTCCCAGTCACCTATGTGTAAATCTACCATATTTTTAAATAGAAGACGATGGTGCAGTCTTATGTGGAATTAGATTCAGTATTGAGTTGGGTGTGCACATTGAAATAAGTGGTATGATACGAGCACTATGAATATACATGGTAGGAAAGGAAGTTTATATGCCTGCCATGGCATCATGTCAAGTATATCATGTAAAATATTACCACCAAACTATATCATGTATAATTTATCACCAAACTATATATTGAGCTTATTTGATGTTTGTTAATACTTGCTTGTTAAATACTTGGAGACCACTCTTCATGTTCTTCTTGTGCTGACTCTCAGTAAAGGCTGGATCCATTTTTTAGCAGTATTATTCACATTTCAATGTCATGTACAGGACTTTGAAGAGCTTGTCAAAGACCATTTCAGGAGGCAGGGTTATTATATCTTGAAGGCCTGTGATGCATATATGAAAGGGAATTTGATTGGCTCTCTCACTAAAGACGCCTCTGCTGTTAAGAGCGACGTAGATTCGACCTCGGTTGGTTTCAAATTGATGTTAGCTAAGATTGTACCAAAGCTCTTCTTGGCTTTGAATGAGGTTGGAGCAAATTGTCATGAATTTAAGCATCTGCAACAATCATAGCATAGGTTTGAAGATGCAATTTGCCTCTGGATCCGTCAAGCCAACAAGGTCAATCTGTTTTGATTCATTGTTGTTTCCTAAACAATTGAGATACTTGTCAATGTAAAGGGTTTTCACATTCTATTAGATTTCAATTTTTTTTTCTTTAACTCTCAATAGAAATTGAAAGCCTTGTCTATTTTAGGCTGTGGAGGTTTGTTAGAGCAAAGTTGCTGGCTGGCACTCTCGTTTTTTGGTAAACGATAATTTTCTACAAGCAGCAAAATTGGCTGCTACCCTTTGTTGACATAACTTTTGGTAGGTTTTTGTACGGGGATTTCCGCGATTGCAAAAGCTATACCTTTTGTTTGCTCATTTGTTCTTGGATTGAATTGAATTTAAAAAAATAAATGGCTTCAAATAATTATGTTAAAAATAAATGGCTTCAAATAATTATATATCATTTACCATGTGAAATGGCTTCTCATACTTCAATTCCTTAGCTCACTTGTTTATTTGTCTTGAGTCATTACAGAAAAACCAAAATACAGCTTCTCTTCTGGGCATCACCAGCTCTGTGTTCTATTCAATATTTTTATTCAATTGATCAAGAATTTTGAACAAACTTTTTTTAAAGAATGCTTTCTTAGTCCTTGTAGAAATCAAACCTTTTGATGACCTTTTTTAGAGGGGCGATAGTATACTAAACTCCTGTGACGCACACTACATGAATGCTAGGACTTGAATCAGGACATTTCTTGGGAGAGTAATTGCTCTAAACCACTACACTAGTGAGTCATTTGCGGCTGGACTTGAGTTCAATTGGCCATTTTATACCTTAATCAATTCAATTAATCCATTGAGCTTCAGCTTTAAACTTTTCGTTTTTACCATGGAGTGCATCTAATTGCAAATACTGTCAATTCAAAATCTACCTTGTTGGAAAGGGAACTCGAAAGGTGCTTTTCCACTTTACAATAGGACATGTTTATCATGTAGCCTTTACCATTTCCATAATTGTAATCATAAACCAGACAATTTGCCCAGTGTCCATTCGGTAATTTTACCATATAGACGTCGAGCCTTGTAGCATGAACTTGTAATTATGTATGACATTAAAGTGATTGGTTATCTACACTGTTGTATTAGAGCGGCTTCCAGTCCGGTGTGTACCCAATGTGCAGCAAAGTTTGAGTATTTGAATGTGTAACAAGCACATTATTAATAAGAACAAAATAAGTTTAATATCACACATCCAAATCTAGTACAAAAAATAATAATTATGGGATTGGAGAACCCATTTTTAGCAATAACATAATTCTCCTCTCACTGGTTTGGAACAGGTGCATTGTTCCCCTGCAATGCTTAAACTGAATCTACTTTCACTACTCTGTGCAAACCGGAGGATTCCACGTGTTGTCGTCATCGATAATTACTAAAACTTTCATGGCTGTTATGGTCCCAGTGCTCCTTCCCCTAATATGCCACAAGAAAGATAGAAGAGTTTCATGTTAAAGCACCCCAGCAAGCAAGATTACATCTGCATTGCTATATACTAATTGCAAGGTTAGGTTTTGTGGTTGCAGATTTTAAAGATAGTAAAGGCCTTTGTGCGAGAGCAATAGCTTGCACAAACATTGAGTTATCAAAGCAAGTAAAATTTACACACGGGAAATGTATCTTCTTCAAGCTTTATACAGTACACGGATGTAGATGTGAAATTTCGATTTCATGAACTTCTAAGAATTTCTCTAAAATCAAGTGACAACAAGATGAACACCAATACTAGTACAAATTCCATCACGTCAGAGATGATGTCTTCTAGAAATAAGCATCCATGCCCAAGCATATCATCTTCATCTTCTAATTCAAAGTTTCTATGTGTTTTTATATACCCCCGATTAGAGACTTTCTGATGCTAATAAAATCTTTCGAACCCTCAAGGATTCAGATAAACTACATTTTCAGCATTAGCTAGCTAAAAAACTTATGGATAGAATACTATACAACTTTCAACATAGACAAATAACTTAACACTGAGCTGCTACACCGATTGATCCTCTGACTGATTTACCACTCTTAAACACTACACAGTTCAATATTAACAATCATAACTCATTCATCTCCATTTGGATCTCGAAGAAGACATAGGAAAATAAAATTCGATCCTACTACTTGTGTTCTTTGTTTTCCCCAAGAAGTTAAACTTTGAACCGGACAGTATCATTCACGAAAAAGTACTACTTCGTCTTAAACATAAAAGAGTTTATCAAATACTCGGATTTTTTCAGCAACAAAACTCAAATCATGTTCTCAACAAAAGTAGTTCACCAAATTCTAAAAGCATTAAACATTCTTGATCAAGCTCTCACCTTTTCAAAATATTTGCTTTTAATTTAGTCCATTCTAATCAAAGCATATTACACCCAGTTGCTCAACGTCAATTATCATCCAAATTCCCTATTCATAACATTGCTAAAGCAAAAATCCACCATCAAATTCAACCCATGAATCTAAGTAGAAAAAAATACAAAATACCATGTAGCTGAACAGCATTCACTAACCATTTTCTATGTTTATTTTCATCCCAATAAACATCAAGAGAACTGGAAAAAAAAACCTAAGGATAAACAAGTACCAGCAAAAGATGTTCATAGACCACCGGTCTTGATGAACCTTCTCCGAGCCAAAAACCTCGACAACGGTGGTGTAAGCGCCAGAGTAATCGGAACCCGAAGGGGAAACAGAGCCTTGTTACAGAGCACAGCCAATGCTAGTGCCCCACCAGTTGAAGCCGCGAGCTCAGCCGTCCGATTCCTCTTCTTTTCCTCAATCACAACCGTTGATGGGCCAATTTCGGAGGTGGGTCTGTCGCGAAACACCGACCCATCAGAGATTTCGGGTGGGTTTTGGGCGCTTTCGTCTTTGGAGGAGACGCTTCCCATGTGAAGCTTGTCGAGCAGCAACTCCACGTCGAGGTTGTTGTTGATGGCTACGTAGAGGCCTGTAATTGAGGCAGCTGAGACTGAGAAATGGACCCCAAGTGCCACCTTTCCGTACTTCTTCAGGAGCTCTTTGAATCGGCCAGCACTGAGGATGGAAGCCATTGATGGACAAAAAAAAAAGTTGAGATTTTGGGGAGCCGGTGAGGTTTTTTTGAGAGAATGCTAGGGTTTTTGTGGACTTTAAGGTAAAGTGGGTTACTGGTTTCTTATAATTTTTTGTCAGTTTGATCCTTCTTTTCGGACAAGAAACATGAATAACTTGGTTACGGGGTCAAACACTCAGCCATTCAAGTGGTTATTGGAGCTCCAAGTGGTTGCTCTTGGGCCTCATTCTACCTTGGTTCTTTTTCTCTCTTGTGGGCCATAATTGGTTAAGGACTACAAGTGGAAAGCCCATGATTGAAGATTGAAGCTTCAAATTTTTATTTATTTTTTTAATTTTTTGTAAAAATTGAAGCTTCAATCTGATTGATGAATATTGTTTGTGTATGTGTTTGTTTTTCATCATTAGAGTGGGTGCGAAATTCACTGTTTTTAGTGAGTTTCACATATTTTTATGCGTGCAAGTTCGACACACTACGTTGGATGCACATAAAATTATAATGTAACTTTAGATCATGACTAAAATTGATGACTTGTATAAGTCGGGTTGCTACTACAAATACTTCTTCAAAATGAAACTGTATTAAATGTTGATTCGAACTGAATTTTAAGATATGTAGAATATGTCCTTTGAGATTGCGTCCGCAAGCTTCTACCAAAGTGAACAAATAAACAAATAAAGTACTCAAACTAGTGCTTTTTTCCATATAAAACACTGATGCTTCATGTTTCATTAGGAAGATGGTGCAAGTGGAAGGGATTAAAATGGCGGTTGTGGAGGTGTAGGTGGTGGTGATGGTCATGGTCATGGTTGTCAAAGCCGACGCCATTCTCTGCTGCTTTAGCTATCTCACTACGCCATCTTGATGGGTTCCTTGTTAGCTCTAGCAAGGAGTCCCTCACATCATCAGCTTCAACCATCTCACTATCCTTTCTCTGCTAACCAACAAATAAATAGAGATCATTTTATTAAGATTGCTTCCTTCTGTTTTTATAAGGAAGATGTTACAAAGCTCACTTTTCTCTCAATGCTTTTTTTTCAACTCTCTCACAAAGTAGGTTGACCTACATGAGTCTCACAATATCACGAGTCTCATATTTTGTGAGGAAACTTTTTGTTTACAACGAGTGTATACAACATAGAGTTCATACGCTTACACGTTGATTATGTGACAAATGATTGTAAGAGGAGCAAATGATTGTGTGAAAGAGTTGGAAAAAAAGTCGGGTTTTATAAGCCTTCCTTTTATATACATGTTGAATAAGTATTTTCTTAAGCCAGATTATGCTACAAGAAACTAACCTCTACGATGAAAACGTTGGACACGAGGCATCTGAAGCTAGTCACATTGGCATTAATAACTTCCAGGCTTAGAGAGCTCAAAGCCTCCATCAATCTCACAAATCCACCAGGCTTGTGCTCACAGAACACTTTAACAAAGAACTGATTTCCATCTAATTGAGCCACTTCCACTTGGGGCTACAGCATTTTCCCAATTTCTTTGATTATTAGCCAAGAAAGAAATGAAACCCAAAAGAAAAAAAAGAAAAAAACAAAAAAGAAAGAAAAAAGATACTTAAAGAGAGAAGAACACAAGATATATCATATATATACCTCCATCTGTTGTGTCTTGTGGTCATGGATAACATCTGAATCTTGGCTTTGTTTGGAGATGCTATCGTGTTGATGATCAGTTTTAGGGCCCCCAGGGTCAAGTTCACTTTGAATCTCTGATTGTATATTGTTGTGGTGGCCAGTGATGCCAGAGTTCTTTGGACCTTCATCCTCTGCATGATCATCAAGCTCATCTTGGAGTTGTTTAGCTTGCTTCTGCAACTCCTGCACATACTCGATTGCATCCCCAAGAATGGAAGCCCTGTCCAACTGTGAATCAAAATGAGTTGGCATTAGAAATAAGATCACTTTCTATTAGTAATAACATCAAATGCCAGTTCTTAAGAGTTGAGATTGCTAATGGGCTTTTTTCATCTTTCCTTGTATTGTTTATAAAGCTCAAATCGATCAAATACACAAGCGACGTGAGACATGTTTGCATAACATAAACACAAAATAGTGAGGTATCAGAAGAAAAGGAGTGAG